>NC_056525.1:203879440-203908398 GCF_019175285.1 Sceloporus undulatus | reverse complement strand
GCTGAACCACTTACACCACCAGATCATTACTCTAGCTCTTTAAAGATGGGAAATCAAGATGAAAGACAGTTCATGCAATCTGTTAACATAATAAAACTATTGCACCCTTTTGGTTGAAGGTTGATTGCTCTCTTTTGTAAATTCCCTTTTCTGCATATCTAGTAAGCTTGTCTCAATGACCGGCTTTGTCTGTGAATAAGGACAAGATTTGTCCTCTTTACTGTCATGAGAAGGAGCATTTCGGGAGTGTGAACCTGTCACGCAACATCTACTGAAAGTAACCACTTCTAGACAACCAATAAAGAGTCAGGACCCTGTCCCTTATTTACCAGGCAACATTACTTGCTGATATTTCTCTTGTCAATGTGTTGGCGACAAACTAACACATGCAGGACATTGAGACATTTAGAATGAAAAGTGTTAGTTTACAGGAAAGTGCAACTAGTTGATTTTCCTTATTGTATATGGTGGCCCTCACTTTCATTTGCTAAGTGATTTGATCAAAGCCACAGAAGAATGGATAGAGAAGTGAACTTAAATTGAGTGTCCTAGATCCACTCATTACAGTGTTCCACATCAGTCTCTGGTTTGTCATTGGTTGTATTGTGTCAGTAGAACAGAAACCAGAATTCCCATGGTTTATTTCTTTGATGTAAGATGTCCATAGAAGTTGTCCATTAGAAGGAGTATTTGTTATTTTGTTCTTGAGAGGTAATTAACAGGATAAAATAATCAATAAATCTATCTTTTGAAAACATGTAAAGCAAAGTTTGACACAGTCCAGCCCAGGACCACACACACACACACACACACACACACACACACACACACACACACACTCCAAAACCAAACCTCGATTTTGCCATTTTACATAAGGGATACCATTTACTTAATGCCATAGTATTTAATGGACTAAACATCTATGATTTGGTATCACTGGCCTGTTACAGACTGCCAAAAATAAGCTGCTTGGGTCTCTTTGGATTAATGGTTTAAATGATGCATGCATCTAAGAATCCAGAGCCGCACCAAAAGTTGCACTCAGTGCTTAGGAATAGGAGTGGGTTGGCGCGACTGCTGGACTTTAGGACCCATGCATCATTTAAAACAAGCCTACCTCCAAAGAGACCCAAGCAGCTTTATTTTGGCAGTCTGTAACAGGCCACGGAGACAGGTCCTAGAACCCAAACCCCATGGATACCAGGCGCCCACTGTAATATTGAACGCATTAAAGAATTTCGATCTTGAGTTTTCAAATGGCTTTTTTTCCTCCCTCCACAAGCTGGCTTCTACTGTGATGCAATATATATGCAATGGGTGCCTCATATATTTATCTATTTGCGTTGAAATGACATTTTCAACTATGACTACTCTTGCCCTGAAGAAAGTACAAATAACTTCCTTCTTCGTTCATTCATTCATTCATTTGATTATGTTCCACCTTCTCACAAAATGAGAAGTAAAATGCTGCTTATATACAAATGAAACAAAATAGCTACTACAAACTACTTGTAGTAAATAGTGAAAAAGCATTAAGCAATCATCCAATGTAAACCTTATTTAAAATATTAATTTAAAACCAGTTAAAAACACATAAAATAGACTTTAAAAAAGATGCCCACTAACAGCCCAGATATATAAACATGTAAGAAGGGCTGTGTTCAATAGAGCAAGCTCCATTGTTCCAGGATCTGCTTTCTGCACTGTGCAACCCAAATGCCTTGGAAGCCATTGTAGCCTTCAGAAGATAGTATTCCATGGTATGTACCCTTTGAAAAAAGAAACTAAATTCACATACTTTTCTTTGCCCAGAACATGTGTGGACAGAAACTGTTAGGCTCATACCACACACCCTCCATGACAATAAAGGGCATTGGTGCTAGGGGCTTCCAAGCAGCAGTGTAAAGAATCTACTTCAGGTTTTATGGCAGACCTAACTGGAGCTCATCCAGGGTGCTGAAGTCCTGGTCAAAATAGGCACAGCAAATCTAGATAGCTCCTTTCAATGTTTGGTCTTAAACCCAGAATGGATTCACCCATTCCACTGACATGGAAGACACAGCCCAGCACTTGCTCATAGATGGCCACCAGCCTTAACCTTTTGCACATGCAGGCCAAGGAAATGTCTGTGTTGAGACGCTCTTTCTAGCTGTTGAATCCATCACGCTTGACAACAGCCTGCAAAAAATAGAATGGAAAACAAAGTACAAGTTCCTTTAAACAAAACACACAGCTGTCAAAACAAACCAGTAAAAGGTAGGGTGAGAGAACATGTTCAGTATCATCACAGTGTTCCATTTCTTCACATAAGCTCTTTCAGTGTATTAAATAATCATGATTGCAAAGCTAGTCCAAATCTCTCTTGCAAAATATTGTGCAGTTTAAGAGGAAAAAGGCATTACATTTTCTTCTGCATTAGTTGATATAAAAGCAAATGATTAATTCTTTTAATCCTTTTCTAGTCATAGAAATATTTCTTCTAATATAAGACATTTATCCCCTAGAAATTATATTAGACAGCATTTGTTTCGTTGTTATCTGATCTGTATATTTCATATTGCCAATGTTATTTTTTTTGCTTTTGCAAATCACTTTATATGTATAAGAAGAAAAATATTAATATTTGTGTCAAGAAAAAGTATAATTCCTCCTTTCCAACACAAAATCCAATTGTCATAATGATATTCTTAAAGCTGTAACTGATAAAATACATCTTGTAGTTTTTATCTGTGTTTTTTTTTTCTAAGTGCAAAAAACTATTTAAAAACATCTTTCAGAGCAGGAGTTTATTATTACTTTTTGTATCAAAATTATGAATTAAACTCTTGAATTTGTAAGAAGGTTCAATATACCGTACATTTAAGAACTTCTTAAAGATTTGTCGTGTTCCTTCTTCTTTTCAGTTTCTGAAACCCCAGACTGGAAAAAAATTTGTGTGAATCTGTGTGTTGAGTAATATTATATCAGTAAAACCTATCTCTGTCAGTTAGTAGTGATTCTCCTTTCTTTTATTGCTCTGAAATGATTTGTTTGTTTGTACATGACATGAGCAACTAGATAACAGAATATATACATTTCTGAAGAGAGAAATGTGAGAAAAGTATTTCTTTAATTCCGGTAATTTCTGTTAATCTGTGGCCAATATTCTGCAAAAGGAGCAGCCAAAACTGCAGTCTTACTTGCCTATAAAGAGGTTGACAGTTTCACCACAACGAAGTTTCTGGGGCATGTTCAAATTCTTAGAAGGCATATACATTATACAGTTCTAGTCTAATACTTTGTTTTTTAAAGCAAAACTTCTCTTTGAATGCTGATAGGATTTCAGACTGACTAAGGGCTGCTGAGTTTGCCTCGTATTTCTTGTCTTGTTTCTCTTTTTATTGTTAAATGTAAGTATGATGTCCTTGACAAGAGATGAGGTTTTTCTCCATATGTTTAAAAAGTCAATATAGAAGAATGGCAAGCCATCCCATCCCCCCACATCCACCAATGATTTGGCTATTAAAACAAAACTAATTTAAGGTTTCTGGATCATTTAAAAAGAACCAAAATGTATTCTACAGTCAGATTACTTTCCCCATTTTTTCATATTTGATGTTTAGCTTGGCCTCTAGTCCTGGTTTGCCAAGGATGACGATAATCCAATGGAACATAATGGATATTATGTTGGATGAATGTTCATTGAATTGCAACTTTTCTTTTCTTTTTTCAACACATGCCTGCTGTCGATGTATCCAACTTAGATAGTAAAATAAAAAAAAACAAAGATGATACTTTTTCTATCAACTCCATAAAATTTTTAACAGCAACTTTTTTAGCAGAGTGAATAATCCATTAGTAACATCTACTAACTGTTGTTGTTTCATTAGAATGCTGACTTGATTATGATCAATCTGATGAGAAACAGAACCTACATTTATTGTGCCTCATCTTGTACATGAGCAACTTCCAGGCATATTTCAGTTAATCACTAATTATTTCCTCTTATCCTGGGATATTTATCCTAACCATTTCTTCAGATAAATAAGACATTATGGGGACCCACTACATATATGAACTAATATGAACCAGTATTTCATATTAAAATAATACTAAAAACCAAATCAGCCATTGGTGACAGGTGAAGAAACCAACTGCTTCTCCCCAGTGATGACAGCTTTAAATTCAGTTTTTGTCCTCATTTTTCTACACATAAATGTATAGACTAAGGATAATGCATAGCACCTCAGTGCTTTGGTGGCAAGTTCTGGTGGGAACTTTGTCAAATTGCCTGTGTACCAATTACAAAGCATAACCAATTCTCATAGGCAACATCTATTATCTACCTTGATAACATCGGCCAAGCGGTTTAACCCTAACATTATATCACTATGAGCTGTAGAAGAAGAGGGGGGGGTTTATCTCAGGTGCTAAACCAGCATACACTACGATTGACAAAATGGTTCATTGGTCATCCTCTTGTACTGAGGTTTCTATCCATGTGAGACTGTATTCTGCGGATGTTCTTTTGTCCAGGGAAAGTGAAGAAGCTAAAAATTACATCAGGGATCCTGAAAATCCAGTGGAATTGTTGCCAGTGAGCTCACAAGGTCAAATTATCTTCTTAGCTCATTTATTCAGTCCTAAAGGAGAGTGTGTGCCTAGATACACATTTGTATAGCCAATGGCTAGGATTTTCCTGAGTGCTGGCTTCTTCTCTTGATAATAACTGGGAAAGAGGGAATGCTTTGGGAAACAAAAATTTTAACAAATTTCATTTCTTCCCTTGAATATGGGAAGCAAGACTTTTAGCCCTATAAAGAACCTCAAAGTGTTCTATGCAGTGCTTAGAATCTCAAATGTGAATGCAAAAAACAATTCAAATCTGATTTCAAAGCTGAAAAAACTGTCTCATGCTAAATGGATGCAAAGACTTCAGGGATATTATTGATAAAAGTGAAAGTGATAAGTGGTCCCTTTCTCAAACTATGCTGCCCCTAATTTATTCTCTAAAGATCGATTAAAAAATGGAATAAATAATCCTCTGTGATATTAAATACAATAATACTAATGTTTTAATTGCCAACTTTAACAACTGTCAGGATTGTGAGTGAGTTATTAGTTGACCGAAAAAAGCACAAGAATAAAATGTGCCGATCTCAGAATGCTACAGAATGTGGGCAGATCCAAATGTATTAACTACTTTATTATTGTTAAAACAATTAGTGCTGTTTCTTCTGTTCTGGTCAAATTGATAAAACTATTAAATAGCTACATTAAAATATTTACCCTATTTATGACGAATAAAGAGTTTAATTCTATCTAAAATCCAATTGGTTAACTAAAAATACCCTTAGACAAAACTTTTTTTTATTTTTCCAAAAATAGAGTCCCTGGTTCAATTATGTAATGCCAGTCTTCTAAACAATGCCTCAGTATATTGTAGATGCCCAGTAATTAAATAAATTGGAGAGAGAGGAGAGAGAAGCTCAAAATGTATTTTCTGTCATTATTCCAAAAAATCTACAAGTATGTTTTATTATTTCACTACTTAGAATACTTCAGAAACCTTCCTGAACATGATGTGCTTTTTTCCCAATGATTTGCACACTGGGGTTGGAAAATATCCATTTTGGATGTTTGGGTCAGGACATAATCTGTATTTAAAATATGTTAAATAGTATAAATATATTATTATTAAAACAAAACAAAAGAAAAACAGATGGCTTATATTGTCCTAAACTAGTTGTTTTAAATCAAATATTCACATGCAATTGTGGAATCTGATGACTGACTGTAGGTTAACCATTTTTCTTTTCTGACCATTTTAAGCTTATTGGTTGTAACCAACTAGCGATCTATGCCCATATTTGTGAAAGAGACTCACACTATCCATTTTCCCTATTGAATGAATATATTTTCTTGCTTAAAAGAATCATAAAATTTGAGTAGCTAGATGCGGTAAATCAGGCATTTCCCTTAATCATAACCAAGCGTATTTTTCCTTCAGAACCCATTCAGTACAACAGTAATTGAATCCACTCAAAATAAGTAGTCGCTTCTCTGGAAATCTCAAGTGTAAGCTCAAACCAGCAATAACAAAAGCGGGCTAGAAAAAAAAAAACCATGGCAGGCTAAATATCATTTAAGGTTTCTTGATTTCAATACAAAAAGGAAGCAGCAAGTCCACTTCTTTTTTATCAGACACCCCTCAATCTTAGCTTTCTAGTGCTGGGTTATCTCTACAAAGTTAAGCAACAATGCGTTATAATGAATGCCTGCAACTAAGACCCGCAGCAGACACATCTCCAGGAAACATTATATTTTTAAATAGCCAGGTTACTTTGGCTACAGCTGTAAATAAACACTTGAAAAAGGGTGGGTTGTTTTTTTTTTTGCATTTGCCTAGTAAATGTGCTTGTCACAAATCCCTTCAACAAAGCAAAAATAGTTACCATTTTTAACATACCAAGTGAGACTGAAGGGACTGTTTATGTCATTTCTTGCCAAGGACATAAGCAATGACACAGTTTTTTAGTATGATCATCTTTGCCGATTTGGAGATTGCATTGCACAGATACTATTAAAGGGAGAGGGTAAGAATCAATTCCTGATGTAATTTCCATTGGCCTGGTTAGAAATAGTCACTGTAATGCTTGTTGGATTTGTTTATATAGCAGCACCTGCCAAGCAATTACTACAGATAAGTCGTCTGTGCTCTCCATTATTAACCTATAAATCTTCAGAGGTTTTATAAGTGTAAACAGTCCAACAGATATAAGATCATCTCAAAAATGGTGGCACAGAGTAGAATTTTCCCCCCACCCCCACCCTCTTTCTTCTGTACAGAAATCCCATCATTTTGACAAGGATGGAAGCATGTCAAACAATTTCCAGTTCTATTTGTATACAGATAATAAAAGTTTTCATTGTGTTAAAGACCCATTATGCCTGCATAGTATCTTTTAATTAAAAGAACATCAGAACAGGCTGATTTTTAATGTAAGTTTTATAATATGAAACCTGGATAGCGAAAAATTTATGAAAATTCGTTGTGTGTGTGTGCATCTAATTATGCTAATCTGCAATTAATACACTGCCTTTATAATTAAGAAGCTGATATGAAGCAATCTCCTGCAACATGAGTCAGTGAGCTCTGTATATTTAAAAATAATAAGAACTGTTTTATAAGTATGTAAATATGGCACAGGCGATACATAGAATAACCAAATGAATTAATGTTTACTCGATCGTTTTTCATTTTCTTCTTTTTCCTCTGCAGAATACCAAATCACAGAATACTGAAATAAATAATATCTGCAAACACAATCATATGCATGTTACCACAGAAGTATAGTACATGTGTTCAATAGAGCACACTTCTAGTTAAAGAATGTTTAAGCTGTATCCTTAGGTTTTCAATCCATGCAGACTTTCCCAGAAATAAACATCACTGAAACATATGAAATGTTCCTTTCAAGTAAAACATGCATAGGATGGTCAATATGCTACTGCTAATCATAATTTAGGCAGAACAATTTGAATCTGCAAATTGCTTCGCAAATTTCATGTCTTTTAAACATCTGAAAACAAGACATTATAGAGCTCTGTTTTTATGTAGTGAAACCAGGACTGAGAAAATAGTGACGTTTCAAAGCACATACAGGAAAGCATTAAAGCAAAAGAGGGGTGCTGGAAACCTGGAAATCATCCTGCTACTGGCCTAGTGAGGTTTTTGCCAAAACAATACATGTGATGTTAAGTTTAAATGTTTCTGTAAGGAAAACTATATTGGAAAGGGGCAGCTTTGCATATAAACTATGAAAATACTGTCTTACTATGTCAAGAAACAGAATTGGGACAAAATGTGTAACTACCAAATATCATAAGAAGGAGTCCTACATACAGAAGGTTACTTTTATGTGTTTTCCTTTTAAGTTCCTTTAAATGCAACTTGAAAAAAAATTTTCTAAGTTTCATTCTTAATGGAAGTATAGCAGCATAAGCAATATAGTGCATGCTTTTAAAAACGAGAACAAATATTGCAGATAAAAAAGAAAAGGAAGGAGAAGGAAGTAAGGAAAGGAAAGAAGGAAGGAAGGGCAGAGAATAAATTCTTTTTCTTTAATTTCAGTATTTTAATTATCTATTTTTCCTCCCTAGCAAGTTTTTTTTCAAGACGATAAGTCAGGTTTTTCACATTCAAGCAGTGCATTCTTAAAACACACACAAAAAGTCAGGGAAATGCAGCATATCCTAAGCAACGTTTAGGAAAATTAATAATGTAAATATGTTAATAGCATAACAGGCACAAAATGCAAATACCTTTATGGCCCCTTGCTTGTGATAAACTAAACTCCCACAGTTGCAGAACAAGTTGCATTTCCAGTGTTAATGTAATATCAAACAAATTGAAACGAGACTGATTCTGAATTGGTTGATAAAATAATTTTGAACCCGGATGAAATGCAGTATAGGTCTTATTTTGAAGCACCCTCTGTCTGTGCTTATCCTTGAGGCACCTTTAAGGCCCAGCAGTCAAACAGATACCAGAACAGACTCCTCTGTCCCACTACCTGATGGGTTGACTAAGAAAATGGCATTTCAACACATTTGGACAAAGACGATTGCTTTTTCAGGGCCTCTACTTCACATAGAGATATTGTCACAAAAACTCACTGAAGCAAATAAAATAGGTGGAACTGAAGCTTGAGGCAATATAGGAGAGGTAGAGTTTTTGCCGAACTAAGTGAATTTCTGAATTTAGAAGCAAAGACAGCTTCATCACATCACAATTTCCTTGGCAGATTATATATTATTATTATTATTAATTATTATATTATTAAAAAAATAATATTATTATTCCTGGTATGATTAAGAGTGGTAAATAAATAAATAAATAAATAAATAGCAATCTTGTTTCCATAATGGGCTAAGCTTTCATCAGAATGAAAGGTGAACCATGGTAAGAGAACCAAAACTCAAAACCATATAATTTTGCAATCTTTGTTTAGCTCTAATTGTGGCAATAAAACAGTGGTCAAGAATAATGCAGAAACATATTGTCTGTTGAGTGACCATTATATAGATGAGTTCCTCCTTCACCAACGTGTGTGTCCTATTTTTTTCCCCCTTCCCAATGTATTGAAAGAATGACAAACCTGCAAGCCTGGAGTTAAATTATGATTGCAGCAGCTGCTTACACATGGATCTCCATACAACCGTAGATGTTTGCCAATTAACAACCACTTCTTATATGGACAGGGAAAAATGCCCAAAGGCTTACTAAAAATTATGTTGGTGAGGGAGAGAAGAAAAAGTAGGAACCTTTTAAAAAAAAATTATACTATTTTTTAATGATTATAAAGAAACTGTGGTGCCATTTTGAAAGTGGAGGTCCAAGCAAAAAAAAATAACACATCAGTCTGCCCTTTCCAAAATTGACCATGCTCTTTTTTCTTTTTGGAAGCTTGGTTTTTTATTCAAAAGAACGACTTCTGATTCGATATAAAAATGGAGCTACGCTAGGCATTCCTTCAGACTGCACGACGGCAGCACTGTACTATTTGGTTATTCCGTCGGGTGAAAGGACATGGAGAACACAATCAGCAATATTGATTACTGAGCTGAACAAATGCCCAGCCTCACACCTTTCATTGCTCAAGGCTGCACCCCCAATGGTTTTGAGCAGAGCTTTCGATAAGCCTCCATTCTGCCAGAAAGACGAGACCCTTCGTCAGCTCACGGTTTTTTTGCCTGTTTTATCTTAAATACCGATAAAACCCACTTCTGAATCAAAGGCAAATCAATAGCCGCATTTCTGTGGATGTGTTTTGTGTGTCAACCTTACTAACACTAATGCTTAAACTGAAGCATGGGGGAATTTTATGGAAAAAATTTATTTATAGTTACATTATAACTTTTTTTCTTACCTCTGTTCTAAAAGAGGAAATATGCAATTAAGATTTGATGATACCAAAAGAACAGAAAAGAGGGACTTGCCTGTAACAGTTTGGCTACAAATTGCTGAGGAAAGGTAGCCCAATCCTGTTGGTTGATCATCATCATCATCATCATCATCATCATCATAACATCAATCATCATCAATCATCATCATCATCATCCTCAACAATCAAAATCCGTCATCGTTAGTTTCTAATTTTAATTGTGTCTTATTAAACCTTATGGGCAAATGTTTTATTATGTTGTTTAATTCTTGAAACTTTTAAGAACATTGCTTGTTGTGGGCTATTTATTACTCTGAACAAATCAATGCACAATGACGCAGAAAGTAATCAAAATGGGTGCTTAAAAAAAAGAATCTTTACTACTGCATTAAAGGGCACAAGATTCTTTTCCACCCTCCCCCTTTCTTCCCCCTCTCTCCTCCTTTCTGTATGAAAACAGACTAACACAGTTATCTCTTAATAAAATGCCAATGCTGGTATAAACGGATGGTGTAAGCATATTTCCAAACATACCCTCTTTTTGTGTAGCTAAGAAATAGAACCAAACAAATAATTATGCCAAATAAATGCATTCCACACGACTATAGGCTGCTTGCTACTTAATCTCGATAACTATGTTTGCTTGAAGGATTTT
Organism: Sceloporus undulatus; assembly: GCF_019175285.1. Lineage (NCBI taxonomy): Eukaryota > Metazoa > Chordata > Lepidosauria > Squamata > Phrynosomatidae > Sceloporus > Sceloporus undulatus. The sequence goes on along the minus strand of NC_056525.1, from coordinate 203,897,817 downwards.
AAGAAAGATTACCCGTGCAGTTTTTATTAAAAAAATCTCCTACTTATTACCTAAAAATATGAAGAACGACAGAGAGTGAAACCACAACCCCCAAACTTATCATTCGTGTGAAATACTGTATGTATTAATATGTTTGAAAATGCATAACCTTCTAGGTTTTGTGGACACGTTTACATATAACTAATGCTCCTCTTAAACTCATGGATTGATACATACAAAGGTTTTTTTGATTGAGAGAAAGACATGATGGAGGAGAAGAAGCCCAGACATTCTTTGTAATGTTCATTCTTGGAATCAAAATTGTCATTTGGGGGTTATTTTGGGTAAGGTCAGCAGGAAACAAATTTCAAATGCCCATTAGTTTCCATTCAGTTCTGCCTTATCTAGCATCTTTTTCTTTTTCTTTCTATTTTGGATCAGGTTCTTTGTTATGTACAGGTCAAGAAAAAGGAAGAGACTAGACTTGTAGACTTGTATCTCAGTTGGCCGGCTCCACACTGGTGCTTCTTTCATTAAACTCCACAAGGGAAAAACTGATCTATTTTTTTTGAATGCAATCTGCTCATCTTATCTTACTAAATGTAAACAATTGCATTCTTTTACATCATATTTGGGAGTTCTGTTTTATTAAAATGGATGTATGAGCAGAGATTGCAGGACGTTTCACAACTGTTTAAAAAACTGCACTAATTTAGGAAAGGACTATAGGCACCATGCTAGATTGCTATTACTCTAAATAATATGCGGATTAGATTTATAGTCAAAATAAAGTGCCCAATAACCATAACATTAGAGTCATTGCAACAATAATATAAAAGCCAAAATCTAATGTAGTCCAAGTCAATTGGCAACATTTATTTAAAAGGACTGACACCATCTTGTTTACCTAAACATTTCCAATGAATTCCCATGAAATCTAAGCGTTAGAAAAAGCAATTTAATTTAGGAAACCGTATTTTAGCCTCATTATCGCCTAACCCGCTACTGAAAATATGTAACAAGGGAGCTTCCACATATGGACTTTCAATAAACTATATTTCCAACCGTTTACAACTGTTGTTTTGTTGTTGTTGTTGTTGTTGTTGTGTGCCTTAATTTGTTTTCGGACTTATGAGTCCTATTAAAGTTTTTCTTATTCTGGTTGTTTCTAGATTTGTCATATTCAAACTCCAAATCCTCAGGTCCAAAACCATTTGGAAGGCATCAGGACTGGGAAGGCTGATGTAGACAAAGAATTTCAAGTACACAGATATTATGCACTATGGTTGCTCTTACTGCCATGGCTTTTTGGTCTCGCTCCACTATTGGAACTGGTACTCTAGTCTTTTGGGAGGCATGATGAGGAGATTTTTTGTGTTGTTGAGACCCCTGGATATATCTCCACATGGAAGATCCCAGTATTACAATATTCGATTGGAAACTATGGCCAGTTGCAAGTGGAATCATAACACTATAATTGTGTAGTGTGCAAAGATTCCCTGTGTGTATAAAATAATTAAAATTGCTCCTATTTGCACAGACAGTGGTCCAATTTAACCCCGTACACTGTTTCTCTTTAGGTATGATTAGGTATGAAACCAAAAAAAAAAGTAGTAGCGTTTAGCTTGTGGCTGTTTGTTGTTTTGTTTTCTCCCTACTATCTATCTGTCTGTCTATTTTGTAATTCCCGTGTTATTAGTTGTAGCCATGATGTCTAATTCTGGACTGGTTAAAAATTTTTCAAATGAATGAGTATACAAGATAATCTGTGTGACGTTGTACAGCCTCCCTCTCAATGAACAGATATGAAGGAAAACATATGTTCTTCATTTCACCAATCATATCACAAGGAATTAGGAAGTTGATATCACAAAAGCTCTTCAATTACAAAGATCCCAGACTATGTGATGATGTCTAAGCATCAGCCCCTTGATCCTTACTTTGTCAAGTGAAATTTATTGCAACACCTGAACCCAGGATTTTAACCACACTATGGCCTGGTTTCCCGGCCTCAGATCTCAGGGATCCTATAATGAGCCGATCAGATATCTGACTTTTCAGAATATGGTCAACAAGTCCATGCCTGCCCTTAATGGACATCTCAGCCATATGAATGTTACAACGCTACCTTATACTGAGCCAGAACCCATCTAAATGCCATCTCTTCAGACCGGCAGCAAAGTCAGACCGAGATTTGATCCATGGGAAGCATTGTCCTGGTACAGAAGTTTGGAAACGTTGCATTTTTTTTTACTATAAGTCCCCAGACCAATCATAGCAATGCTGGCTGGAGAATTTTGAGAATCCAAAAAAACAACAAACAGTTTTTGTCCAAGTTTCTGGTTTTGCCATTGCACTATGGTTCTTTCCCTCCCCAAATTATTAGACCTTCGTTCTTGACAAATCAGTTGGCTTCCTTCAACCCTGTTAGCCATTGACGTATGAACAGCATGAACAGAATGATTCACAGAAAATTTAGGTCATAGGACAAGTACACCTTTCCAATATTCTAATGAGGACAGTCCTTGGTCTTATTAAAAAGAACAGCTTTCCTTGGCCTATTTCAAGCAAACAGAAACTTTTTTTGTTTGTTTTTTATTAACATCCCTTTCCAGAGTGTTAAACACTGATGCTTTAATAAAACTCATATAATAGTGCCGTATATACTGTACACGTCATCCCTCCCTTAGCCAAGATCTTTTGTCCATGGATTCCAACATCACCCCCCCCATGGCCTTGAAAATACTTTAAAAATCTAGGAATTACAAAAAACACAACCTTGATGTCCCCTCCCATTTTGTATAAGGGACCACCCTTTTTTTCCTGCTGCCACTGTATTGAAGGGACTGAACCTACAGCATCTTGCGTACCCATGGGGGATCATGGAATCAAACCCCAGTGGGATAACAATGGCCCATGTACTTGAATATATATATATATATATTATATCTATATATATCTATATATATATGAATTTTTTTCACTGTCTGACGATAAAAATCGTATAATTTATTTTAAAAGCCATGGGTCTCCCCTGCTGCAATGAAAAGGAACTGTTAACATGCTATATCACCGTATGACTGATGAATTTGTATTGTGTGTGTGGGCACAATTGCCTTAGAAAAGAATGGCAAATGCTGAGTAGAATTTATTTATTTATTATTTTTTGCAATTTCTGCATCACAGTGAATAAACCAGATAAGAAACTCATGAGTAATGTCAGGGAAGCTGGATCATGCCCTAGACTTGATCATCACCCATGATGTGCTGTCGTTGTTAGTGAAGACTCTGAATAAGCGACCCCTTGCTAGCTAACTGGATTAACACTCTTGGGTATTTCATTGAATAAACTGTCAGCCAGTAGCTATTAAATAAAAAACCACTTGATGAATTCAATGACCTGCACTGCGATAATAATAAGGTGTAAAAGGCGGAAAAAAAAAAAAAGAAACTGTAGATCAATGCCACATTTCTTTGTTCACAACCAAAACTTTGACATGTAAATTGGCCTGAATGGAAGAGGAAGAGAATAGGCCCACAGAATGTGTTCTCCTGTACCGTAGGGAAACAAGGCGGTGATTGTTCCGCGGCACAACTTGGGCTCTCGTCCAAAGCAGTCGTGTGCCATGCTTGTTTGCCTCCCAGTACTGACTTAGATTGGCAAATGCCCCAGCAGCTTGACGGCGGGAGGACTGGATGCCTGCCAGGAAGATTGTGTGCGGCCTGATGCCACTGCTGGACTCCCTAGCCTCGTAGGACGGAAGAATTCCAAGGCCCCTTCAATAATCCGAATGTCCCTCTGCTCAAGGAGAGTGGTGCCAAGCAGCATTAATGAGAGATTGCTTTGTTACAAAAGGGGGGTTTCCTCAACATTAAGTGGGATGGTGAGCTCATTAACCTGCTGCAGCAAATAAAAAGGGCACACTCAGAAGGACTCCATTGATAGCTACTCAATGTGTAAGAGCCCTTTTTGCTTCCTTTATGTTGATCCCTAGCATAGCAGCAGTGTAAACACACAAAGCCAAGCCAGTTTCATTGATTGTCAACTAAAGTCTCTTTCCTTGGGGATTAGGGCCTTTCCGTATGATAGGTTTAGCAACCAAAAGTTTGCAGTTGTTTACGTCATTACTGCAAGGGTTTGGGCCATCTTTTCCCCAGCTTGTTTCATTTGTTGCAGTGAAGGTTGCATAATTCAAGGCACTGATGAAACACTAATTTTTCTCACTGGAAAAAAAAATCTGCCACGCGAGATATTTGCTGCAATTCCTGCAGTTGTGAAATATTCTGCACCTGTGGGAGTTTGGTCTTTGGAAAACAGATGATGAGCAGTTGAGTCTTTTATCTGTTACAGCTAACACTTAGCAAGATGATTCTCCAGGGCAATCATGTCAATGAACTGTGATCTGCCTCCTGCTTTTTAGACTGAAACTTAAAAGGACGGGATACAGCCAAGTGGCGAACCTAACCACTCCAAAAGATTCGCCACCTTGGATACGTTCTGTACTACTCATACCAAGGCAAGGGTAGATTAACAGCTCCACTAAACAACAGAAGCCGCTAGTGTTTCTCTCCTGAAGGAACTTATTTCCCTGATTTTGGAATAGATTTCTCCCACTAACCACTCACATCACCAGTCAGCATTGGGAGAGAGGACGCCTTGAGCTCATGGAAGAACACTGAAGTTAAAAACAATACTATTCTCGTTTGCTAATAGTACTCATAAACATTGCTGCTGCCTTGTGATATTATATGTTCTGCTAGTTTTGGGAAAAGCTGAGTGCGATAGGGCCAACTAGAGAAATTCCCATTTATAGCTCTAATTTGTTGTTGTAGATTCTGAAGTACCCAACATGTGATATTTATCACAGAAAAAAACAGCTGAAGTAAAGTATAGTTGAAGAAATTTAAAACCCATCTTTGTGGTGAATCTGTATTCAGGAAAGGGCGGCAGGAAGGAAAATAAAGCACTTTAAGGTGCCTCTGGGAGAAAAAAATAAAGAAAGGAATAATCTGCAGTTTAGAAGCGGCAAACAAAGAGAGAGCTCTCCCAAAAAGACACGGAAAAAAATTAGATCTGCTGCCATACCTCTTCTATATATATCTGGTCCAAAGCGTGGCAGTGGCCCATTACTCCCACATATTGTTTTCTCTCTCTATAGGAGGATTGTCACTGATGTATTGGTAGTCTTTAACCGTTACATTAACATGATTTCCCCTATATCTTTCAGTTGTATACCGTGCTTGCCCTGAGGAGGAAACTGTTAGAGAATGTGCTTCCAGAAACAATTGCCTGTATATCTCCTTTGAAACTATTGCTGGTGATCTGTAACCAAGGCGGAAAATTGTGAAAAAACTTTCCACTTTACTTTTACAATTTAAAAACATTACTCGTGGGCACAATTGTATGACTTCCGTTGATTCAGGGCAGCAAAGAATTTGACTATTAGATTATGTCGAAAGGTCAAATTAATACAACAGCATTGTCTTTTTTGCTGTCTACACAGAGAATATATCTACTTTGCGTGCAGCCCACATGTGCAGTGAAGAATTTCTTTGTAATTTCCACATCTAACCCGGTTCAGGAGCCTTGTTTAGGCAGCAGCAGCAGTACAAATATGGCACATTTTGGAGCTTTCTGTTCAATTCAATGGAGTGAGGCTATTCTTTATGCAAACAAATGTTCCATTTCATTGATTGTGAATGGTGGCTGCAAGTTTTGAGTAAATTCAAGGCTATGAAACAATGGGTACCTATTTTTGGTTTTAACGTCTGTGGTTCTCTTAAAAAACAATTTTTTTAGGGGGAAAACATTAACTTGGTTTTGCATTCTATAGGTCAGTGTAGCACATTAATTCTCCATGCAACAAGCCTATGTCCGACTGAGCCATAACAACTACCATTCCTGGAATTATGTCATCCTATATGAAGTTCATGCTGCATGGCATTTCATGTGCCTGTGCGCAGGGTTGTAGCAGGTTAGGATCTGAAAAAATATTTGACCCATGTCTCGGCAGCTAGGACATGAACTGATACATCAGCACTGAGACTCCCAGGGTCCTCTAGAGATCCAGTGCTTCTGTTGCACTCATTTCAATCAGTCAATGTATTAATAGCCAGATGCTTCTCTGATCCTGCCTGCTCCACACAAGGCATGGGATGGCTAGGATGGACCCAGAAAGGACATACGCCCGAAGAGAGAGAGAGAGAGAGAGAGCGAGAGCGACATATACCTGCATAAGCCGAAATTATAAATTTATGCATATGTATGCCAACTAATAGACTATACCATATACTGTAGTCTAAAGTGGAACCTGTCTTATACTAGGTCAAACTTGTTTATCTGTCTTCGACTTTTCTGTTTTGTCTGTGTAAAGCATCTCAGGGAGAGGTCTTTCCCATCAACCGCTACCTGGTTCTTCCTAAAAATGGGTGATATCAACTAATAAAACCTGCATGCAATGTATTTGCTCTGTCACTAGTTATTGGTGCTCTGCTCCTTTCCACATCATTCCATCTTTCTCCCTTTTGTCACTTAGCCCTTTGTCTGAAGCTAAGCAGCTCCTAGGTCCGATGTGACACCAGTGGCAATGAGGAAAACTTTACTTTATCTTTAATTTTAAGGGAAACTATGGAGGACATTTAGGATAAACTGGCAGCCCCAGAATAGATTTTTCCTGGATTGTTGTCTGTGGTCATAAAATCAGTCTACAAGAATGAAAGCGAGCGAGCACACACACAACAGAACCAAAAAAAATTTTTTTTCAAAAAATTATTAAATCTATAGATATGGTCTGCTGATCAAACTATTAGTGTGGGGGGTGTTCATATACTTGCTCCAAGGATTCATTAGAGAGAAAAAGAGGACACTAAAAAAGAGTCTGAGACTCTAAACCAAGAAAGCATATCATAATCCTATGCCATGCAGTTCATGTTCTCCTCCTTCCCTCCCTCTCACGGAACCCAGAAGAAAGGACGACAACCTGCTGCTCCTTCCAGATGGATTGGGCATGGGAAAGAGGACATTCATTAGAAGCAGGTTCTGCCGGCTTGTAAAGGGAAGTAAACGAAGTAATGAGGTGGACATTCTTCCAGGTGGAAGGCAGTCCTTTTCTTCCGCTTATACCTGAGACCAGTTACCTTTTCTCCTCTGGCTGGTCTCCCAACCTCACCTCCCCTCCTGTAAGGATCACCCCACAATAGCAACATTGTGTTTGATAGCTGGAGGGGAAATTTTTGGCGGCCACAAAGGGAAAGCGAAATAGCCCCCATGCCTCATTAAAAAAAAAGATATGTGTTAAGCTGCACCTATGCACATGTAAACATCTAACAAGCGTACAAGAAGAAGGTAACATTTTATGTAAAAGAATAAATTTCACACATAATTGAATCACTTATTGTCCACTGTTCATTCAAAGTGAATGGGTCCCAATTCAGAAGTTTAATCCAAATATTATGTCAAATATGGTTCCTATCTGCCATCACTCAGCAATAAGTACTGTAGTCATGAGAAGAGCCAAATTTAGAAGAAGCTAAATATCATACTCTGCTCAAAATTGCGTGATAATTATGATAGCTATGTTCTTAGTGGTTTTGGCTGGATTTCCTTTTCATAAACAAATTCTTTTAAAATTTAACTGCCCGTTCTTCTCAACACAAGCCATAAACAAAACACGTTTTAAATTTAACGCAAACAAACAATTTGGAAGAAATGCATTTCCTTCAAAAAATGACGAAATCAGTGGTGTATTTTTTACTAATTGGTTGTGTTGTTTGTAGTGCCTTTCATATTATCTCGTCTAATAAGTAAAGGATTTGCTGAGCATAAAGCCATCTTGAACATTAATTGAATGGTTGTGCTTAGACATACCTTGTGAACATCTCAAAAGTGGTAGCTTTGGTACTGAGAACACCTGGCCCAAAATGAAAGCACAGATGATGATGAAAGCATTATGCAATGTGATTTGGCAGGCACAGTCATAATTCATTTTTGTTCAATTTCTGGAATACCAGTGTTTTCCTGTCTGTCCAATTCAAGCAATATGGACACAGTGGCAGAAGCTGTGCAATGTAGATCTAGTCAGAGCTTGGAAACATGATTCCTTGCGTTCTGTGCTACAAACATCTATTTCACTTCATTACCCTTTGTGCAGATCCAGATGGGTCTTGCAGCTGTAACCTACCACACACTGTTTCTGAGACACAAATACTGTTCCCTCATTCGGGGCATTCCAGAACTGCAGAGACGTAACACATCTTTTCATTCCACCAATTGATAAGAGGGTCCGAACCGGCATGGGAAAGATTGCAGTGTGCTCTTGTCTTCCGTGATACCATTGGTCAGTCGTACAAGCCTCCCATTGTGTGACCAATCCTGCTCTGCAATGGAAACGTTACTGGATCAAGATCCTATTTGGATTCCGAGCACTGATGAAAATGAAACACTCTAACAATGATTATCAAGGCAGTAGGAGGATGATGGTCTGACAAGGATTGAGAGTGTGCCCCTTCAGTGATCACCAGGGTAAATCCCGCTATGCTGAAATCTCTTATGACACAGTGTAGTGTAAAGCTAGCCATTCAACACCTGGACTCTACTCCTGACTGTTTAACCCCCACCTCCCTCTTCCATCTGTGGCTGATGGAGAGCAGCAGAGGGGCCAGTCAGTGATTGTCTCTAGTACGAGACTTAGTATTCCCATAGCCAAACAATGAAATGATTACATATGACATCCACCAGGTCCTCTGGAAGATCAGTAGGTGGTGTTGTTGTTAATTATTTACCTCTCAGCTAATGTGAACACATCTAGATGCTTCTCTTATTTATGCAGAGCCATGCACTAAATCTGGACAGGTATGCTTTGGCACGCAGAAAAGAAGGAATAACCAGTCTACACACTGACTAAAAAGACATACATGGGTGTGAGGTTGACGGCATGTATGTCACTACCAGCATTATATCTGCCTATAAACTAGAAAGAAATACCCATGCACTTTCAACAACACTTGTTGATATTAACTTTAAATCCCTTATGAACGAGCCTGCATTGTAAAATGTATTTGTCACATGAATATAAACACAAGTAAGACATTCTGGCCTTTCGAAGAGAAAATTGATATCGAAGAAATGGTGGTGCGGGGAACAATACCTGGCACCAAAGTAATATTCCACTGCTTGTCTCACAAGATTAGAGCTGCTGACACGGGAGACGATGATATAAGTGGAATATATGGACAACTGGAGGAGGCTTACAAGGGTGATAAGGCTTGGTACTTCGAACCATCTGAATCCTTCCTTTCTCCAAGCCAGTAATTAGAAAAGGGATCGCGATTAGTAGAACCAGTTTTCCCTTTGCTGACATGAGTTTTCCAGCGTAATGCTTTTGTGGAGTCTACTTCTAGTACAAGAAAGGGGCTTGTGGACGGGCAGACATTCCATGAAGTCCCTCGACCTTTGCAAAGCCACTTTTTAGGGTGCGTTGGAATACTCTGTTGGCAGCATGAGATGTGACACAGGGGCCGAGGGAAACTGAGAGCAATAACTTGATCTCAATTCATGGACTTTCCCCATTAGGGAGCCCATTGGATCCTGGTGACTTCTTGTTAATGGAACAACCCTCCTGAATCCAGTTTACTGGGACATTACACATACTCACTGCATTCACTCTCTACTAAAGAGTTGCCTTGCACCCAGTGTTTTCAGGGAGAGGAGAGAGAAAGCAGATTGTCCCTGATATAAGAAAGAAGCATGCCACTGAAAAGAGGAAGAAGGGTGCCAGGGGAACAGTAAGGCAAGAAGAGGGACAGTTATCGGAGGCTATGATCTTAACGAATATGTTTCATCATTTTAGATTTGTATTTCAGGTAATGGAACTGCTAATTGGACCCTATTTGTTTGACTTCAAGATTGGGGGGAAGTATGTGGACCATGTATTCTATTTTTGGTAAAATGCAACACTAAACATTGTTTCAAAAGGCTTTATGTTAGTACCAACAGAATCTGCCTTCCACTATCTGGAAGTGAGATGAGGGTGGGAAGCAATTGTATGGACAAATGTTACAGCCTCATCCAGCCCATTACCGCCTGAAGACATTCATTGAGAGAAGAGATGCCATCGGAATTCGAGGCCGACGAACGAGATACAGAGAAATAGATTTGGGTGTCATCAGCGTACTGATAACACCCAGCACCATGACTCCGTATTATCTCACCCAGCGGCTTCATATAGATGTTAAATAACATCTGGGACAAAATAGCCCCCTGAGGAACCCCACAAGTGAGGTACCTCTTACTGGAGCTACAGTCCCCGAGTAGCACCCTTTGAGACCTGCCCGAGAGGAAGGACCTGAACCACTGTAGAGCACTACACCACAGATCATTACTCTAGCTCTTTTAAAGATGGGAAATCAAGGATGAAAGACAGTTCATGCAATCTGTTAACATAATAAAACTATTTGCACCAGTTTTGGTTGAAGGTCTGATTGCTCTCTTTTGTAAATTCCCTTTTCTGCATATAGTAAGCTTGTCTCAATGACAGGCTTGTCTGGTGAAATAAGGGACAAGATTTGTCCCTTTACTGGTCATGGAGAAGGAGGCATTTCGGGAGGTGCTACCTGTCAAGCAACATCTACTGAAAGTACCACTTCTAGACAACCAATAAAGAGTCAGGAGCCCTGTCCCTTATTTCACCAGGCAACATTACTTGCTGATATTTTCCTGGTCAATGTGTTGGCGACAAACTAACAATGCAGGACATTGAGACATGTAGAATGAAAGTGTTAGTTTACAGGAAAAGTGCCACTAGTTGATTTTCTTTATTGTATATGGTGGCCTCACTTTCATTTGCTAAGTGATTTTGATCAAAGCCACAGAATGAATGGATAGAGAAGTGGAACTTAAATTGAGTGTCCTAGATCCACTCATTACTGTTGTTCCACATCAGTCTCTGGTTTGTCATTGGTTGTATTGTGTCAGTAGAACAGAAACCAGAATTTCCCATGGTTTATCTTTCTTTGATTGTAAGATGTCCATAGAAGTTGTCCATTAGAAGGAGTATTTGTTATTTTGTTCTTGAGAGGTATATTAACAGGATAAATAAATCAATAAATCTATCTTTTGAAAACATGTAAAGCAAAAGTTTCTGACACAGTCAGCCCATGGACACACACACACACACACACACACTCCCAAAACCAAACCTCGATTTTGCCATTTTACATAAGGGATACCATTTTACTATGCCATAGTATTTAATGGGACTAAACATCTATGGATTTGGTATCACTGGCCTGTTACAGACTGCCAAAATAAAGCTGCTTCGGGTCTCTTTGGAGGTATGCTATTTAAATGATGCATGGGTCCTAAGAGTCCGGAGGTCGCGCCAAAGCCCCACTCCATTCCTAAGCACTGGAGGGCAGCTTTGGTGCAGCTTCTGGATTCTTAGGGTGCATGCGTCATTTAAACAGCATACCTCCAAAGAGACCCGAAGCAGCTTTATTTTGGCAGTCTGTAACAGGTCCACAGGAGGTCCTAGAACCAAACCCCATGGATACCAAGGGCCCACTGTATATTGAAAGCATAAAGAATTTCGATCTTGAGTTTTCAAATGGCTTTTTTTCCTCCCTCACAAAGCTGGCTTTCCTACTGTGATGGCAATATTATGCAATGGGTACTTACATATATTTATATATTTGCGTGAAATGACATTTTCCAATATAGACTACTCTTGCCCCTGGAGAAAGTACAATAAACTTCCTTCTTCGTTCATTCATTCATTCATTTGATTTATGTTCCACCTTTCTCACAAAATGAGAAGTAAAGTGGCTTATATACAAATGAAAACAAAATAGCTAAACTACTATGTAGTACAATAGTGAAAAAGCATTAAGCAATCATCCAATGTAAACCTTATTTTAAAAATATTAATTTAAACCAGTTAAAAACACATAAAATAGACTTTAAAAAAGATGCCCACTAACAGCCCAGATATATAAACATGTAAGAAGGGCTGTGTTCAATCAGAGCAAAGCTCCATTTGTTCCAGGATCTTGCTTTCTGCACTGTGCAACCCAAATGCCTTTGGAAAGCCATTGTAGCCTTCAGAAGATAGTATTCCATGGTATGCTACCTTTGAATAAAGAACTAAATTCAATACTTTTCTTTGCCCAGAACATGTGTGGACAGAAACTGTAGGCTCAGACCACAAACCCTCCATGACCAATAAAGGGCATTGGTGCTAGGGGCTTCCAAGCCAGCAGTGTAAAGAATCTACTTCAGGTTTTAGGGCAGACCTAACTGGAGCTATCCAGGGTGCTGAAGTCTATGGTCAAAATAGGCACAGCAATCTAGATAGCTCCTTTAATGTTTGGTCTTAAACCCAGAATGGATTCACCATTCCACTGACATGGAAGCCAGCAGCCAGCACTGCTCCTAGATGGCCACCAGCATTAACCTTTTGCACATGCAGGCAAGGAAATGTCTGTGTTGAAGCCTCTTTCTAGCTGTGAATCCATCACTGTTGAACAAGCCTGCAAAAATAGAATGGAAAACAGAAGTACAAGTCCTTTTAAACAAACACACAGCTGTCAAGAAAACAAACCAGATAAAAGGTAGGGTGAGGAGACATGTTCAGATATCACAGTGTTCCATTTCTTTCACATAAGCTCTTTCAGTGTATTAAAATAATCATGATTGCAAAGCTAGTCCAAATCTCTCTTGCAAAATATTGTGCAGTTTGGAGGAAAAGGCATTACATTTTCTTCTGCATTAGTTGATAAAAGCAAATGATTAATTCTTTTAATCCTTTTCTAGTATAGAAATATTTCTTCTAATATTAAAGAACATTTATCCCCTAGAAATTATATTAGACAGCATTTGTTTCGTTGTTGTATCTGATCTGTATATTTCATATTGCCAATGTTATTTTTTTGCTTTTGCAAATCACTTTATATGTTATTCAAGAAGAATATTAATATTTGTGTCAAGAAAAAGTATAATTCCTCCTTCCCAAACAAAATCACAATGTACATAATGATATTCTTAAAGCTATAACTGATAAAATACATCTTGTAGTTTTTATCTGTGTTTTTTTTTCTAAGTGCAAAAACTATTTAAAACATCTTTCAGAGCAGGAGTTTATTATTATTTTTTGTATTCAAAATTATGAATTATAATCTCTTGAATTTGTAGGAAGGTTCATATACTGTACATTTAGAACTTCCTTAAAGATTTGTCCTGTGTTCCTTCTTCTTTTCAGTTCTGAAACCCCAGACTGGAAAAACATTTGTGTGTATGTCTGTGTGTTGAGTAATATTATATCAGTAAAACCTATCTCTGTCAGTTTAGTAGTGATTCTCCTTTCTTTTATTGCTCTGAAATGATTTGTTGTTTGTACATGAACATGAGCAACTAGATAACAGAATATATACATTTCTGAAGAGAGAAATGTGAGAAAAGTATTTCTTTTAATTCCGGTAATTTTCTGTTAATCTGTGGCCAATATTCTGCAAAAGGAGCAGCCAAAACTGCAGTCTTACTTGCCTATAAAGAGGTTGACAGTTCACACAACGAAGTTTCTGGGGCATGTTCAAATCTTTAGAAGGCATATACTTATACAGTTCTAGTCTATACTTTGTTTTTTAAAGCAAAACTTCTCTTGAATGCTGATAGGATTTCAGACTGACTAAGGGCTGCTGAGTTGCTCTGCTGTTTCTTGTCTTTGTTTCTCTTTTATATTGTTAAATGTAAGTATGATGTCCTGTGACAAGAGATGAGGTTTTTCTCCATATGTTTAAAAAGTCAATATAGAAGAATGGCAAGCAATCCCATTCCCCACATCCACAATGATTTGGCTATTAAAACAAAACTAATTTAAGGTTTCTGGATCATTTAAAAGAACAAAATGTATTCTACAGTAGAATTAACTTTCCCCATTTTTTCATATTTGATGTTTAGCTTGGCTCTAGTCATGGTTTTGCAAGGAATAAGTCCAATGGAACATAATGGATATTATTTGGATGTAAATGTTCATTGAATTGCAACTTTTCTTTTTTTCTTTTTAACACAATGCCTGTTAGATGTATCCAACTTTAGATAGTAAAATAAAATAAAAACAAAGATGACTTTTTCATATCACTCCATAAATTTTTAACAGCAACTTTTTTTAGCAGAGTGAAATAATCCATTAGTAACATCTACTAAACTGTTGTTGTTTTCATTAGAATGCCTGACTTGATTATGATCAATCTGATGAGAAATCAAGAACCTCATTTATTGTGCCTCATTTTGGTACATGAGCAACTTTCAGGCATATTTCAGTTAATCAACTAATATTTCCTCTTTATCCTGGGATACTTTATCATAACCATTTCTTCAGATAAATAAGACATTATGGGACCCACTACATTATATGAACTAATATGAACCAGTATTTCATATTAAAATAATACTAATAACCAAATCAGCCATTGGTGACAGGTGAAGAAAACCAACTTGCTCTACCCCAGTGATGACAGCTTTTAAATTCAGTATTTTTGTCCTCATTTTTCTACACATAAATGTATAAGACTGAGGATAATGCAATAGCACCTCAGTGCTTTGGTGGCAAGATTCTGTGGTGAACTTTGTCAAATTGCCTGTGTACCAATTACACAGCATAACAATTCTCATAGGCAACATCTATTATCTACCTTAGTAACATTGGCCAAGCGGTTAACCTAAATTACATCACTATGAGCTTGTAGAAAAAGAGGGGGTGTTATCTCAGATGCTAAACCAGCATACACTAGATTGACAAAATGGTTCATTGGATCCATACTCTGTACTGAGGTTTTCTATCCATGTGAGACTGTATTTCTGCGCATGTTCTTTTATGTCCAGGGAAAGTGAAGAAGCTAAAAATTACATCAGGGATCCATAGTCCTGAAAATCCAGTGGAATTGTTGCCAGTGAGCTCACAAGGTCAAATTATCTTCTTAAGCTCATATTTCAGTCTCATAAAGGAGAGTGTGTGCCTAGATACACATTTGTATAGCCCAATGGCTAGGATTTTCCTGAGTGCTGGCTTCTTCTGCTGATAATAACTGGGAAAGAGGGAATGCTTTGGGAAACATTTTAAAATTTCCATTTCTTCCCTTGAATTATGGGAAGCAAGACTTTTCAGCCCTATAAAGAACCTCAAAGTGTTCTATGCAGTGCTTAGAATCTCAAATGTGAATGCAAAAACAATTCAAAATCTGAATTCAAAAGCTGAAAAAACTGTCTCATGCTAAATGGGATGCAAGACTTCAGGGATATTATTGATAAAAGTGAAAGTGGTCCCTT
This sequence comes from Sceloporus undulatus, assembly GCF_019175285.1. Taxonomy (NCBI): domain Eukaryota; kingdom Metazoa; phylum Chordata; class Lepidosauria; order Squamata; family Phrynosomatidae; genus Sceloporus; species Sceloporus undulatus. The sequence continues at coordinate 203,882,519 of NC_056525.1, read as the reverse complement.
TCTCAAACTATGCTGCCCCCTAATTTATTCTCTTAAAGAATAAGGATTAAAAATAATGGAATAAATAATCTTTCTGTAATATTAAATACATATAATACTAATGTATTAATTGCCAACTATTAACAACTGTCAGGATTGTGAGTTATTAGTTGACCGAAAAGCAACAAGAATAAAATGTGCAGATCTACAGAATGTACAGAATGTGAGCAGATCAAATGTATTAACTACTTTATTATTGTTTAAAACAATTAGTGCTGTTTCTTCTGTTCTAGTCAAATTGATAAACTATTAAAATAGCTACATTAAAATATTTACCCTATTTATGACGAATAAAGAGTTTAATTCTATCTAAAATCAAATTGGTTAACTAAAAAACCCTTAGAAAAACTATTTTTTCCAAACTAGTATGTCCTGGTTCAATTATGTAATGCAGTCTTTCTAAACAATGCCTCAGTATATTGTAGATGCCCAGTAATTAAAATAAATTGGAGAGAGGAGGAGGAGAAGCTCAAAATGTATTTCTGTCATTATTTCCAAAAACCCTACAAGTATGCTTTTATTATTTCACTACTTAGAATACTTCAGAAACCTTCCTGAAAGATGATGTGCTTTTTCCCAATGATTTGCACACTGGGGTTGGAAATATACATTTTAGGATGTTTGGGTCAGGACATAATCTGTAATTTAAAATATGTTTAAATTAGTATAAATAATATTATTATTAAAAACAAAACAAATAGAAAACAGGATGGCTTATATTTGTCCTTAAACTATGTTTTTAAATCAAATATTCACATGCATTTTTGTGGATATGGTGATGATGTAGGGTTTTAACCAGTTCTGCCATTTTAGCTTATGGTTGTATCCCACTAGCGTATGCTATGCCCATAGTTTGTGAAGAGACTCACACTATCCATTTTCCTATTGAATGATATATTTTCTTGCTTTAAAAGAATCATAGAACTTTGAGTTAGCTAGATTGCGGTATCAGGCATTTCCCTTAATCATACAAAGCTGTATTTCCTTCAGACCCATTGCAGGTACAAACAGTTGAATTCACTCAAAATAAGTAGTGCTTCTCTGGAGATCTCAAGTGTAAGCTTCAAACCAGCAATAACAAAAGCGTGCTAGAAAAACCATGGGCAGGCTAAATTATCATAAGGTTTTCTTGATTGTCAATAGCAAAAGGAAGCAGCAGTCCAGCTTCTTTTATCAGACACCCCCTTTCCAGCTTAGCTTTCTAGTGCTGGGGTTATCTCTACAAAGGTTAATGCCACAATGTGTTATAGGAAGGCCTGCACTGCTCAGCAGCAGACCATCTCCAGGAAACATTATATTTTTAAATAGCCAGGTACTTTGTGCTACAGCTGTATAATACACTTGAAAAGGGTGGGTTGTTTTTTGTTTTTTTTTTTTGCATTTGCCTAGTAAATGTGCTTGTCACAAATCCCTTCAACCAAAGCAAAAAATAGTTACCATTTTTAACATACCAATGTGAGACTGAAGGGACTGTTTATGTCATTTGCTTGCCAAGGACATAAGCATGGCATGTTTGTTTTAGTATGATCATCTTTGCTGATTTGGAGATTGCATTGCAAGATACTATTAAAGGGAGAGGGGTGAAGAATTCAATTCCTTGATGTCATTTTCCTTGGCCTGGTTAGAAAATAGGTCACTGTATGCTGTGTGGATTTGTTTATTATAGCAGCACCTGCCAGCATTACTACAGATAAAGGTTCTGTCTGTGCTCTCATTATTAACCCTTATCTTCAGAGGTTTATAGAGTGTAACATGTCCACAGATATAAGATCATCTCTAAATGGTGGCACAGAGTAGATTTCCCCCCCACCCCCACCCCTCTTTCTTCTGTAAGAATCTCCATCATTTTGACAAGGAGGGAAGCATGTCAACACAATTTCCAGTTCTATTTGTATACAGATAATAAAGTTTTCATTGTGTTAAAGACCATTATGCTGCATATGTATCTTTTAATTAAAAAGACATCAGAACAGGCTGATTTTTAATGTAAGTTTTAATATGAACCTGGATAGACGGAATTTATGAAAATTCGTTGTTGTGTGTGTGCATTCTAATTATGCTAATCTGCATTAATACACTGCCTTTATATTAGAAGCTGATATGACTCAGTAATCTCTGCACATGAGTCAGTGAGCTCTGTATATTTAAAAATAATAGACTGTTTTATAAGGTATGTAAATATGGTCACAGGCGATACATCAGATCAACCAAATGAATTTATGTTTACTCGATCTGTTTTTCATTTTCTTCTTTTTCCTCTGCAGAATACCAAATCAGCAGAATACTGAAATAAATTATATCTGCAACACAATCATATGCATGTTTACTCAGAAGTAAGTACATTGTGTTCAATAGGATGCACACTTCTAGTTAAAGATGTTTAAGGCTGTAGTCTTAGGTTTCAATCCTATGCAGACTTTCCCAGGAATAAACATCACTGAACATATGATGTTTCCTTTCAAGTAAACATGCATAGGATTGGTCAATATGCTACTGCTAATCATAATTTAGGCAGAACATTTGATCTGCAAATTGCTTCGCAAATTTCATGTCTTGTTAAACAATCCTGAGAAACAAGACATTATAGAGCTGCTGTTTTATAGGAGTGAAACACAGGCTGAGAAATAGTGACTTGTTCAGAGCCATACAGGAGCATTAAAGCAAAAGAGGGGGCTGGGAAACCTGGGAAACATCCTGCTACTGGGCTAGTGAGGTTTTTGCAATACAATACATGTGATGTTAGTTTAAATGTTTCTGTAATGGAACTATTTTGGAAAGGGGCTAGCTTGCATATAAATCTATGAAATACTGTCTTACTATGTCAAGAAAACAGGAATTTGGGACAAATATTGTGTACCTACAAATATCATAGAGGAGTCTAGCATACAGAAGGTTACTTTTTATGTGTTTTCCTTTTTAAGTTCCTTTAATGCACTTGAAAAAAAATTTCTAGTTTCATTCTTAATGGAAGTATAGCCAGCATATAGCATATAGTGCTATGCTTTAAAACTGAGAACAAATATTGCAGGAAAAAAGAAAG
>NC_056525.1:203877503-203879430 GCF_019175285.1 Sceloporus undulatus | reverse complement strand
AGGAAGGAAGGAAGGAAGGAAGGAAGGAAGGAAGGAAGGAAGGAAGGAAGGGCAGAGATAAATTCTTTGTCTTTGAATTTCAGTATTTTAATTTCTACCTAGCAAGGTTTTTTTTTCAAGACGATAAGTCAGGTTTTTCACATTCAAGCAGTGCATTCTTAAAACACACAGAAAAAAGTCAGGGGAAATGCAGCATATCTAGCAACTGTTTAGGAAAATTATATGTAAATTATGTTAATAGCATACAGGCACAAAATGCAAATACTTTTATGGCCCCTTGCTTGTGATAAAACTCCCACAGTGCAGAACAAGTTGCATTTCCAGTGTTAATGTATATCAACAAATGTGAAAGAGCTGATTCTGAATTGTGGATAAAAGTGAATTTGGAACCCGGATGATGCAGTTGTCTTATTTTGAAGTCACCTCTGTCTGTGCTTATTCCTTGAGGCACCTTTAAGTGCCCAGCAGTCATAACAGATACCAGAACATGACTCTCTGTCCCACTACCTGATGGGTTGAGCTAGAAATGGCATTTCAACACATTTGGACAGAAGCTATTTGCTTTTTCAGGGCTCTACTCAGCATTAGGAGATATTGTCACAAAACTCACTGCAGCAAATAAAATACAGTAGGTGGAACTGAAGCTGGAGGCTTAGGGGGTAGTTTTGCCGAATAAGTGAATTTCTGATTTGAGCAAAGACAGCTTCCTGCCACATCACAATTTCTTGGCAGATTATTATTATTATTATTATTATTATTATTATTCCTGTGTATGATAAGAGTGGTAAATAAATAAATAAATAAATAGCATCTTGTTCCATAATGGGGCTAAGCTTTCATCGGAATGAAAGGGAACCATGGTGAAGAGAACCAAACTCAAACCATATAATTTTGCAATCTTTGTTTAGCTCTAATTGTGGCAATAAAACAGTGGCAAGAATAATGGCAGAACATATGTCTGTGAGTGACATTATCTAGGTGAGTTCCTCTTCACCGCAACGTGTGCTGTCCTATTTGTTTTCCCCCTTCCCATGTATTGGAATGACAAACCTGCAAGCCTGGAGTTAATTCTGATTGCAGCAGCTGCTTACACATGGAGTCTCCATAGCAACCGTGGAGGTTGCCATGCAACCATCTTCTTTTAGGGACAGTGAAAATGCCCAAAGGCTTACTAAAAATATGTTGGGTGGGGGGAAGAGTAGGAACCTTTTAAAAAAAACTTACTATTTTTAATGATTATAAAGAACTATGGTGCCATTTTGAAAGTGGAGGTCAAGCAAATAACACCCCAGTCTTGCCCTTTCCAAAATTGCCTGCTCTTTCTTTTTGGAGAGCTTGGGTTTTATTCACAAAGACGACTTCTGATCGATTATAAAATTGGTAGCTTACGCTAGGCATTCCTTGCAGACTGCACGACGCAGCACTGTACTATTGGTATTCCTGTCGGGTGAAAGGTCATGGGAGAATCATCAATGCAATATTGATTAGTGGAGCTGAACAAATGCCCAGCCTCACACCTTTTCATTGCTCAAGGCTGCACCCATGGTTTGAGCAGAGCTTTCGAGTATGCCTGCCATTCTGCCAGGAAAGACGAGATCCCTTCGGTCAGCTCAGCGGTTTTTGCTGTTTTCTATAAATAGCCTGATAAAACCCTACCTTCTGATCAAAGGCAAATCAGATAGGCTGCATTTCTGTGGATGTGTTTGTGTGTCAACCTTACTAACACTATGCTTTAAACTGAAGCATGGGGGATTTTATGGAAAATAATTTAGTTTATAGTTACATTATCATCTTTTTTTCTTACCTCTGTTCTAAAATGGAATATGCATTAAGATTTTGATGTCAAAAAGAAACAGAAAAGAGGGACTTTGCGTTAACAGTTTGGCTACATTGCTGAGGAAGGTAGCCCAATTCTTGTTGGTCGTCG
>NC_056525.1:203803216-203877493 GCF_019175285.1 Sceloporus undulatus | reverse complement strand
TCATCATCATCATCATCATCATCATCATCATCATCATCATCATCATCATCCTCACAATCAGAACCGTCATCGTTAGTTCTAATTTTAAGTTGTGTCTTTAAACTTATGGGCAAATGTTGATTATGTTGTTAATTCTTGAAACTTTTAAGACAATTGCTTGTTGTGGGCTATTTATTTCTCTGAACAAATCATGCCAATGACGCAGAATGTAATCACAAAAGTGGGTGCTTAAAAAAAGAATCTGTTACTGCTAAAGGTGCTACAAGATTCTTCTCCACCTCCCCCTTTCCCCCTCTCCCTCCTTTCTGTATTGAAACAGACTAACACAGTTATCTCTTTAATAATCAAGCCAAGTGCTGGTATAAAACTGGATTGGGTGTAAGCATTATTTCCAAACATACCTCTTTTTGTGTAGCTAAGAAAGAGAACCAAACCAAATAATTATGCCAAATAAAATGCATTCCACACGACTATAGGCTGCTTGCTACTTATCTCTGATAACTATGTTTGCTTGAAGGATTTTAAGAAATAATATCATGGCAGTTTTTTTTAAAAAAAATCTCCTACTTATTACCTAACAATATGCAGAAGACAGAAGAAGTGAAAACCCAACAAACTTATCATTAGTGGAAATACTGTCTGTATATAATATGTTGAAAATGCATAACCTTCTAGGTTTTGTGACACGTACATATAACTAACTGCTCACTATACTCATGATACATACAAAAGGTTGATGAGAGAAAGACATGATGGATGGGAGAAGCCAGACATCTTTGTAATGTTCATTCTTGGAATACAAAATTGTCATTTGGGGTTTATTTTGGGTCAGGCTCAGCAGGAAACAAATTTCAAATGCCATTAGTTTCCATTCCAGTTCTGCCTATCTAGCATCTTTTTCTTTTTCTTCTATTTTGGATCAGGTTCTTTGTTATGTAAAGTCAAGAAAGGAAGAGACTAGACTTGTAGACTTGTATCTCAGTTGGTCTCCAACACTGGTGCTTCTTTCATTAAACTCCACAAGGGAAACTGATCTATTTTGAATGCAATCTGCTCATCTTATCTTAATAAATGTAACAATGCATTCTTTTACATCATTATTTGGGAGTATGTTGTATTAAAATGGATGTATGAGCAGAGATATGCAGGACTGTTTCACAACTGTTTATAAAAACTTGCACTAATTTAGAAAGGACTATAGGCACCAATGCTAGCATTGCTATAATCTAAATAATATGCTGGATTAGATTATAGTCAAAATAAAGATGCCCAATAACCTATAAAATTAGAGTCATTGCAAAATACATATAAAAGCCAAAATCTAATTGCTAGTCCAAAGTAAATTCTGCAACATTTATTTAAAGGAACTGACATCAATCTTGATTTACTAAATTTCCAATGATTCAATGAATCTATAGCCGTTAGAAAAGCAATTTAATTTAGGACACAGTATTTTAGGCCTCATTATAGCTAAACCGCTACTGAAGATATGTAACAAGGGAAGCTTCCACATATGGGACTTTCAATAACTTATATTTTCCAACAGTTTAAACTGTTGTTGTTGCTGCTGTTGTGTGCCTTTAATTTGTTTTCGACTTATGGAGACCCTATTACAAGTTTTTCTTATTCTGGTGTTTCTAGATTTGTCATATTCAAAATTTCCATAATCCTCAGGTCCAACCCATTTGGAAGGCATCAGACTGGGGAAGGCTGATGTAGACAAAGAATTTGAAAGTACAAAGATTATGCACTATGGTTGCTCTTTAACTGCCATGGCTGCCCACTATGGAATCCTGGGACTATAGTCTGGGGAGGCATGAGAGGAGATTTTTTGGCTGAGAATCCTGGATATATCTCCAACATGGAAGATCCCAGTATTACAATAGATGGAACTATGGCAGTGCAAGTGGAATCATAACACTATAATTGTGTAGTGTGAAAGATTCCCTTGTGTGTATAAAATAATTAAAATTGCTCCTATTTGCACAGACCAGTGGTCCATTTAACCCAGTACACTGTTTCTCATTAGGTATGATTAGGTATGAAACAAGTAGTAGAGTTTAGATTGTAGCTGTTTTATCCCTATCTATCTATCTATCTATCTATCTGTCTGTCTATTTTGTAATTCCTGTTATTAGTTGTAGCCATGATAGTCTAATTCTGGGACTGGTTAAAAATTAAAATGAATTGAGTATACAAGATAATCTGTGCTTGAAGTGTAACAGCCTCTCAATGAAGATATGAAGAAAACATAAGTTCTTTCATTTCACCAATCATATCACAAGGATTTAGGAAGTTGAATATCACAAAAGCTCTTCAATATACAAAGATCCCCAGACTATGTGATGATGTCTAGCATCAGCCCCTTGATCCTTACTTTGTCAAGTGAAATTTATTGAACTGAACCCAGGTTAACCACACTATGGCCTGGTTTCCCTGGCCTCAGATATCAGGGATATAATGAGCAGATCAGATATATGACTTTTCAGAATATGGTTCAACATAGGACATGCATGCCCTTAATGGTAAATCTCAGCCATATGAATGTACAAAGCTACCTTATACTGAGTCAGACCCATCTAAATGCCATCTTCTTAGACAGGCAGCAAAAGTCAGACAGAGATTTGATCCATGGGAAGCATGTCCTTGGTACAGAAGTTGGAAAAGTTGTCATTTTTTTTTACTATAGTCCCCAGACAATCATAGCAATGCTGGCTGGAGAATTTTGAGAATCCAAAAAACAACAACAGTTTTTGTTCAAGTTCTGGTTTTGCCATTGCACTATGGTCTTTCCCTCCCCAAATTATAGACCTTAGTTTCTTGAAAATCAGTTGGCTTCCTTCAACCCTGTTAAGGCCATTGAAGTATGTAACAGCATGAAAGAATGACTTTCAAAAGAAAAATTTAGGTCATAGACAGTAACACATTTCCAATATTCTAAGAGGACAGTGGTCTTATTAACAAAGAACAGATTTCATGCCTATTCAAGCAAACAGGAAACTTTTTTTGTTTGTTTTTTATTACATCCCTTTCCAGAGTGCTTAATACACTGATGCTTTAAAACTCATATAATAGTTGGTATATACTGTACAGTCAGCCCTCCTTAGCCACAGATCTTTTGTCCATGGATTCAAACATCCATGGCTTGAAAATACTTTAAAAATATAGAAATTCCAAAAAACAAACCTTGATTTCCCCCCCATTTTGTATAAGGGACACCATTTTTTTCTGTGCCACTGTATTGAATGGGACTTGAACATACATGCATCTTGGTACCCATGGGGGATCCTGGAACCAAACCCCAGTGGATAACAATGGCCCAATGTACTTTGAATTTTAACATGTATATGCACCTGTATGACTGATGAATTTGTATGTGTGTGTGTGGGCAATCTGCCTTAGAATGCACTGCTGAGTAGAATTTATTTATTTATTATTTTTTGCAAGTTCTGCCATCACAGTGAATAACCAGAAATCTCATGAGTAATGTCAGGGAGAGCTGGATCATGCATAGATTGCTCATCACCCATGATGTGCTGTTGTTAGTGAGATTCTGAATAAACAGACCCACCTGCTAGCTAACTGATAACACTCTTGGGTCATTTCATTGAATAAACTGTCAGCCAGTAGATATTTAAATAAAACCACTGATGAATTCATGACCTGCACTGCCGAGACTAATAAAGGTGTAAAAGGGAAAAAAAGAAACTGTAGATAAATGCACATTTCTTTGTATCACAACAAAACTTTGACATGTAAATTGCCTGAATGGAAAAGAATAGGCACAGAATGTGTCTCCCTGTACAGTAGAAACAAGGGTGATTGTTCAGCGGCACACACTTGGCTCTTGTCCAAAGCAGTCGTGTGCCATGCTTGTTTGCCTACCAGTACTGCTTAGATTGGCAAATGCCCATGCAGCTTGAAGGCGGAGGACTGGATGCCTGCCAGGAAGTGTGTGGGCCTGATGCCACTGCTGGACTCCATAGCCTGGTAGGAAGGAAGAATACAAAGGCATTCAATAATCCGAATGTCCCTCTGCTTCAAGAGAGTGGTGCCAAGCAGCATTTAATGAGAGATTGCTTTGTTACAAAGTCCTCAACATCAAGTGGGCTGGTGAGCTCATTAACCTGACTGCAGCAAATAAAAAAGGCACACTCAGAAGACTCCCATGATAGCATACTCAATTGTGTAAGAGCCCTTTTGCTTCCTTTATGGTGATCCATTAGCAAGCAGCAGTGTAAACACCACAAAGCAAGCCAGTTTCCTGATTGTTCAACTAAAGTCTCTTTCCCCTTGGGGATTAGGGCCTTTCCAGATGATAGGTTTAGCACACAATAAGTGTGCAGTTGTTACGTCATTATTGCAAGGGTTTGGGCCATCTTTTCCCCAGCTGTTTCATTTGTTGCAGTGAAGGTGGCATAATTCAAGCACTGAAACAATAAGTGTGCAGTTGTTACGTCATTATTGCAAGGGTTTGGGCCATCTTTTCCCCAGCTGTTTCATTTGTTGCAGTGAAGGTGGCATAATTCAAGCACTGAAACAATAATATTTTCTCACTGGAAAAAAAAAATCTGCCAGCGAGAATATTTGCTGCAGTCCTGCAGTGTGAAATATTCTGCACCTGTGGGAGTTTGTCTTTGGAAACAGATGATGAGCAGTGAGTCTTTTCATCTGTTACAGCTAACTGTAGCAAGATGATTCTCCCAGTGGCAATTCATGTCAATTGGAATGTGAATCTGCTCCTGCTTTTAGTATGAAACTTAAAGGAGATAGCCAAGTGGCTGAACCTTACACTCCAAATAGATTCTGCACCTTGGATAAGTTCTGTAATACTCATACCAAGGCCAAGGGTAGATTCACAGCTCCACTAACACAGAAGCCGCTGTTCTCTCCTTCAGGAACTTATTTCCCTTGATTTTGGATTTCTCCACTCACACTCACATCAACAGTCAGCACTGGGAGAGGACGCTTGAGCTCCTTGGAGGAACACTGAAGTAAAACAATACTATTCTGTTTGCTAATAGTACTAATAACATTGCTGCTGCTGTGATATACTGTTTCTGCTAGTTTTTGGGAAAAGCTGGGTGGATAGGCCAACTAGAAATTCCCATTTACTAATCTAATTGTTGTAGATTCTGAAGTTCCAACAGTGTGATATTTATCACAGAAAAACAGCTGAAGTAGTGAAGAAATTTAAAAACCCATCTTTGTGGTGAATCTGCTATTCAGGAAAGTGGAGCAGGAAATAAAGCATTAAGGCCTCTGGGAGAAAAAAAGAAAGAATAATATGCAGTAATGAGTGCAAAAAAGAGAGAGAGCTCTCCCAAAAGAAATGGAAACAAAATTAGATCTGTGCCATACCTCTTCTATATATATCTGTCCAAAGAGTGGCAGTGGCCCATTACTCCCACATATTGTTTACTCTCTCTATAGGAGATTTGTACTGATGTATTTGGTAGTCTTTTACAGTTACATAACATGATTTCCCTATATCTTTCAGTGTATACAGTGCTTGCCCTGAGGAAACTGTTAGAGAACTGTGCTTCCAGAACAAGTGCCTGTTATATCTCCATTTGAAACATATTAGTCTGTTGATCTGATAACCAAGGAGGAAAATTGAAACAAATTTCCACTTACTTTTACAATTTAAAACATTTACTGTGGGCACAATTGTATTGACTTCAGTTGATTCAGGCAGCAAAAGAATTTGACTTATTAGATTATGTCGAAAGGTCAAATTAATACAAACAGCATTGTCTTTTTTGCTGTCTACAACAGAGAATATATATACTTTGCGTGCATGCCCACATGTGCAGTGAAGACATTTCTTTGTAATTCACATCTAACCTGGTTCAGAGCCTTGTTTAGGCAGCAGTACAAATATGGCACAATTTTTGGAGCTTTCTTGTTCAATTCAATGGAGGGAGGCTATCTTTTATGCAAACAAATGTTCCATTCATTGATGTGAATGGTGGCTTGCAAGTGAGTAAATTCCAGGCTATGAAACAATGGTACATATTTTTGGTTTTAACTGTCTGTGGTTCTCTAATTTTTTAGGGGGAAAAACATAACTTGGTTGCATTCCTATATGGGTCAGTGTAGCACAGTAATTCTCCATGCAAGCCTATGTCAGACAGCCATATACAACTACCATTCCTGGAATTACTGTACAACCTATGAAGTCCTGCTGCATGGCCATTCTGTGCCTTGTGGGTAGCAGGTAGGATCTGAAAAATATTTGACCATGTCTCGGTAGCTAGACATGAACTGATTACATCAGCACTGAGATCTCCCAGGGTCCTCTAGAGATCACAGTGCTGCTGTAATCATTTCACATCAGTCAATGGATACATAGCCAGATGCTTCTCTGATCCTGCCTGCTCCACACAAGGCATGGGATGGCAGGATGGACCCAGAAAGGACATACAGCACCAAGAGAGAGAGAGAGAGAGAGAGAGAGAGAGAGAGAGACATATACATGCATAAGTGAAATTTATGCATATGTATGCCACTAATAGAATACTACCCATATACTGTATGTCTAAAGGTGGAACCTGTCTTATACTAGGTCAAACTTGTTTTATCTGTCTGACTTTTCCTGTTTTGTCTGTGTAAGAATCTCAGGGAGAGGTCTTTCCCATCAACCGCTACCTGGTTCTTCCTAAAATGGGTGATATCAACTATAAAATCTGCATGCAATGTATTTGCTCTGTCACTAGCTTATGGTGCTCTGCTCCTTTCCACATCATTACATCTTTCTCCTTTGTGTCACTTAGCCCTTTGTCTGAAGCTAAGCAGCTCCTAGGGCCAGATGTGACACCAGTGGCATGAGGAACTTTACTTTTATCTTTATATTTTAAGGGAACTATGGAGACATTTAAGGCTAACTGGCAAGCAGCAGAATAGATTTTTCCTGCATTGTGTCTGTGGTCATAAAATCAGTACTCCCCAGAATGCACATGCGCGCGCGCGCGCACACACACACACACGCACAAAACAATTTTTTTCAAAAAATTAAATTCATATATATGGTTGCTGATCAAACTATTAGTGTGGGGGGTTGTCATATACTTTGCTCCAAGATTCATAGAGAAAAGAGAGGAAAACTAAACAGAGTCTGAGACTCTAAACCAAGAAAGCATATCATAATCCTATGCCCATGCAGAGTTTCATGTTCTCCTCCTTCCCTCCCTCTCAAGACCCAGAAAGGACTGACACTGCTGCTCTTTCCAGATGGATTGGGCAGGGAAGAGGACAATTCATAGAAGCAGGTCTGGGCTTGTAAAGGAGAAGTAATGAGGACATTCTTCCAGGTGGAATGCACTGTCCTTTCTCTTCCGCTTATAACTGAGACCAGCTACTTTTTCTCCTCTGGATGGTCTCCCACCTCACCTCCCCACCTGTAAGGATCACCAACAATAGCAACAATTGGGTTTGATAGCTCTGGAGGGGGAAATTTTGGATGGGACACAAAGGGAAAGAGAATAGCCCCCATGCCTCATTAAAAAAAAGATATGTGTAAGCTGCACTTATGCACATGTAAACCACTAACAAGGTACAAGAAGAAGGTAACATTTTATGTAAAAGAATAAATTTCACACATAATTGAATAACTTACTTGTCAACTGTTCATCAAAGTGAATGGAGTACCAATTCAGAAGTTTAATCCAAATATTATGTCAAATCATGGTTCCTCATATGCCATCACTCAGCAATAAGTACTGTAGTCATGAGAAGAGCCAAATTTAGAAGAGCTAAATATCATACTCTGTTCAAATTGGTGATAATTATTGATAGCTATGTTCTTAGTGGTTTGGCTCGGATTTCATTCAACAAAGTCCTTTTAAAAATTTAACTGCCAGTCTTCTCAACACAAGCAATAACAAAAAGTTTAAAGAAAAACAAACAATTTGGAAGAAATGCATTTCCTCAAAAATGAAGAAATCAGTGGTGGTATTTTTTTACTAATTGGTGTAGTTGCCTTTCATATTATTCTAGTCTAATAATAAAGGATTTGCTGAGCATCAAGCCATATGAACATTAATTGAATTGGTTGTGCTCTAGACATACCTGCTGACATCTCAAAGTGGTAGCTTTGGTACTGACGAACACCTGGCCCAAAATGAAAGCACATATGAAAGCATTATGCAATGTGATTTGGGAGCACAGTCAAAATTCATTTTGTTCAATTTCTGGAATTACCAGTGTTCTGTCTGTCCAATTCAAGCCAATATGGACACAGTGGCAGAAGCTGTGCAATGTAGATCTAGTCAGATGCTTGGAAAACCATGATTTCCTTGCTTACTGTTGCTACAAACATCTATTTTCACTTCATTACCCTTTGTGCAGATCCAGATGGGTCTTGCAGCTGTACCTACCACAACTGTTTCTGAGACACAAATAATGCTTCCCTCATTCTGGGGCATTCCAGAAATTGCAGGAAGTAACCACATCTTTTCATTCCCACCCATTGTAAGAGGGTCAGAACCGGCATGGGAAAGATTGCAGTGTGCCTATGTCTTCCTGTGATACATCTGGCAGTAAAAGCCTCCCATTGTTGCTGACAAATCCTGCTCTGCAATGGGAAAAGTTACTGGATCAAGATCCTATTTGGATCAGAGGCACTGAAACACTCTAACCAATGATATAAAGGAGTAGGAGATGATGGTCTGACAGATGCAGAGGTGGCACCTTCAGTGATCACCAGGGTAAATCCAGCTATGGCTGAAATCTCTTATGACACAGTGTAGTGTAAAGCTAGCCATTCAACACCCTTGGACTTACCTCTGAGCTGTTTCAACCCCCACCCTCGCCCTTGCCATTCTGTGGCTGATGGAGAGCAGCAGAGGGGACCAGTGATGTCTCTAGCTACGAGACTCTAGCTATTTCCCATAGCCAAACAATGAAATGATTACATATGACATCCACCAGGGTCCTCTGGAAGACTCAGTAGGTGGTGTAATTATTTACCTCTAGCTATGTGAACACATCTAGATGCTTCTCTGATTTATGCAGTAGCCATGCACTAAATCTGGAGAGGTATGCTTTGGTCATTGCAGAGAAAGGGAATACCAGTCTACACAATGACTAAAAAGACATACATGGGTGTGAGGTTGACAGCTATGTATGTCACTAACAGCATATATCTGCATATAAACTAGAAATACCCCTGCACTTTCAACAACACTTGTTGATCTTCCCTTTCCCTCCTTATGAACGAGCCTGCATTGTTAACTATGCTATTTGTCCCAGTGAATATAACACAAGTAAGACATCTCTTGGCATTCTTCAGCAGAAAATGATGAAGGGAAAATGGTGGGGAAAATACCTGGCACCAAAGTAATATTCCACTGCTTTGTCTCACAAGATTAGCTGCTGACAGGGAGATATTGAAGTGGAATATCTGGCCAACTGGAGGAGGATTACAAGGGTGATAAGGCTTGGTACTTTTGAACCATCTGAATCCTTCCTTTCTCAAGACCAGTACAGAAAATGGGATAGCTAGACCAGTGTCCCTTTGCTGACATGAGTTTTCCAGAGTAATGCTTTGTGGAGTTCTACTTCTAGTACAGAAAGGGCTGTGGAGGCAGACATTCCCCATGGTCCCCTCTGACCTTTGGCAAAGCCACTTTAGGGTGCTGGAAGACTCTGTTGAGCAGCATGAGATGTGACACAGGGTCAGGGGAAATAACTGATCCTCAATTCATGGACTTTCCCCATTAGGGAGCTCCCATTGGATCCTGGTGACTTCTGTTAATGGAACAACCATCCTGAATCCAGTTTACTGGACATACACATAATCACTGCATTCACTCTCTACTAAAGGTTTGCATTGCACCCAGTGTTTTTCAGGGAGAGAAAGCAGATTTGTCACTGATATAAGAAAGAAGCATGCCACTGAAGATGAAGAAGGGTGCCAGGGGAACAGTAAGGCAAAGAAGACAGTTTATCAGGAGGCTATGATCCTTAACAGTAATAGTATTCCCATTCATTTTATATTTGTATTTCAGGTTAATGGAAAATGCTACTTGGAACTATTTGTTTACTTCAAGATTGGGAAGTGATGTGACCATGTATTCTGATTTTTGTAAAATGCAATACATTGTTTCAAAAGGATTATGCTTAGTACCAAACTGAATCTTGCATTCCACTATCTGGAAGTGAGATGAGGGTGGGACAAGCAACTTTGTATGACAAATGTTCACAGAGCAATAGACTGAGTACTCATGGATGAAAAGACTGAGAGGAGTCATTCAGAGTGAGATTAAACTTTCTTAGTCACCAGAAATGCAATAAAAATCCCAAATCAAAGTCACATCCCCTTTCTTTATCTTGTCCTCCTATACAGTGGGATCTGGAGTAATAGAATATGAGAAATGGTCTCAATTTCAGCCAGGTTGATTCTGCTGTCAGAGGTCAACTTCAACAAAACCATTTCCACCACTTCTTTTATTATGAAGGGTTGGAATAACCTGTACTTTTCACTCTTGGTGACTCCTTATTGGAGGTTACCCTTGCATGACAAGCAATTATCTGAGTTTAAGAAAAAAAAATCAACAAAGCAAAATACAAAACATAGTTTTAAATGTACAGCTAACACATGGATTTTTTTTTTAAAATCTGAGGCTTAAATCTGGCAGGATTTACCTAAGAGCAAGTCCAATTGATATCAGTGTTGATTACTCAAAAGTACAGTTTGCAGGACTTGACTGATTGCTGCAGAAGAGTGGATCCAGCAAGATATAGCTAGAAGCATTTGTTACAAGGAGGTGTAAAAATTATTTGATGGAGTTAAATTTTAATTTTTCATTTAATCATTTCCCATTATGTTGGCACTATTTCCATAAACATTCATCAACCAGCTTATGCAGAATAAATTTTGAAGACAGAATGAAAAGCAAATCACCCATAGGTAAAAGTTTAAGATAATTATTTAGGTGTCATAGGCATATTAAGTTCTGAAAGCCTTTCTGCAGTTACTGGAGAAAGTGCAACATATAACTGCCTAAAGCCTTGGTCAAAAATTCCTTAAGTAGGTAACAAAAAGAAGGCAGGTAAGTGTTTCTGTTGGAAGGAACAGTGTACATGGACAAAACAAAAAGAACAAAAGCCTGCTTTCAGACACCATACCTCTCCAAATTCAGTGCATCATGCACATTCTCCTTGTCTTCTTTTTTGGCACGATTATCTTACCCACTACTTTGCGCCGCTTCAAAATGCATGTCAATCATTTGTGCATCATTAGTGACGTAAGTTGCAACCTGGGCAGCCTGGCTTGGGAAATACATATACATATATATATATATATATCAACAGAAGATTCGATTAATTGGTTTTGCAACTACTTTCCTCACTGATTGCACATAGTTGCAGAATCAATGAATTGAATCTTCTATCAATTTTATTTAAAAAAACACCAATTCATGTTTCCATAGGTCACACCACAAGCACAACGACAGCGCTGGGATTGGTGGATCTATCAAAAACTGCCCTCTCCATCTTGCTGTCACCCCATCATCCTGTTCATGAGAAGGATGATGGGGTGGCACTGTGGGAGAGACCTGCCCCTCACCTTACTGCAACCTATTCATGAGTAGGATGACAGGGTGGTACTGAGAAAGAGGGCTGCCTTTTCAACTCACTGCCACTGCGTTGTCATATTCATGAAATGTTTATATATATTTTTTCAAATTTCTGGTCATGTAGACAATTCATATATTCTGTAGGCATTTGTCATATATTAAAAACACCAGTCATCGTAGGCTAGCATCACTATATTTTGGTTAAAATGCTTGTTCAGTATTAAGTAATATGTGAGCCACATGATAAATTTATCTTTTCTGATGCAGAAGCAGCAGAGTAAGTTCTTTCAATGTTTTTCATCCTATTGCCCAAAACTGTGCCGCTACCTTGAGACTGTTTCCCAAATGCCAATATTATAGCTTCATACATTTTTTAAAATACAGAGTGCATACAAAAATGCAGTATAGACAAATCAAATTCTTTCTCTCTTCCATAGTAAATAAGTAATGTAGTAACAATAATGATGAATAGAGCACTTCATGGCACAGTCTTGAAATGTAGGAGCAAATATTTTCAGATCAGCAAGGATCCTAAGGCTAGAAGTCTTGTTCATGCTTATTCAGGAATAAATCTCATTGAACTATCTGAGACTTGCTGACTAAACCTGTATAAGATCACATTATTAAGCATGCCTGCATGTATTTGCATATCTATAAAAACAAAGACTTTAAAAAACATATATTTTGTCATAAATTATCATGATCTGATAATGATAAACCAGACAATCATAATTTTAGGAAAGGTGTCTAAAGAAACGGGGAAGACAGCAGTGAAGAAGATAAATCTAATATTTGCCAAATTATTATTTTTTTTTTTTTTAAAAATAGCAGGACTTAGCCATGAAACCTACTAGATGACTTAGGGCGAGTCACACTTTCTCAGCCTCAGGGAAGGCAAAGGCAAACCTCCTCTGAACAAATCTTGCCAAGAAAACCCCATGATAGGTTTGTCTTAGGGTTGCCATTAGTCGGAAATAAGTTGAAGGCACACAGCAACAACAACAATAGCAAACTTTTGCAGAAGTCAAGTTGAATCTTCTATATACTTCATAATTTTATCTTTATTATTTTCCATCAGTTTATCTCAGACAGACTTTAATCTACCTAGTCTGTAATTTCTTGCACACAGTCTCTTTTTAAAAGAAAGTCTTCCCATTACATTGACCACTTTCCAGTCCTTGGGTACAGAGGCTGATTTTAGAATCCAATTTCATGAGCTTGTTAGAAGATCAGCAATTTTACATTTGAGCTATTTAAGAAGCCTTGGTTTATCCAGAGCTGGAAAAGTATTTTTTAAAAAATTATTAGTTACAATTAAAGTACCAGTGCCTATAAAAGTAGTTAGCTATTATTATAGCTACAGTTTTAAGAAGTAGTGCTTTACGTCTTGACTCCCAAAGTAACAAAAATTACTTGCATTTAAAAAAAAACCCTCTAAAAATGACAAGCCATTAGCTTGTGCTACAAACCACTCTGCCCTTTGGTTCACCTTATCACTGTGCCCATAAAAATATAAGTAAAACGTTAGTGTCAGTGAAAAAAGGGTGAAGTTATTCCACATCAAATTTATAGCTGAGATCCTGAATGAGGAAGCACGGTTCCACATCTCTTAGGATGTTATCAGACAAAGAAAATTGAAAGTATAATCCGATGGCAATCCAAACACAATCATAGGGTTTATTGTTATTGCATGATAGACTACCACACACAATTTCAGGCAATGGGAAGTCAGTCTGAACGTAATCATGGGGTTTCACGTTATTGCGTGAGAGGTGATCACACACAATTACAGGCAATAGCAAGCTATTTTCGGGCAATAGGAAGTCAGTTCGAACACAATTCAAATTCACGTAAATTGCTGAACTAACGAATTCACGTGCATGCATTCTGACCCCACTTTCTTTTCATTCGAAATTAAGAGAAATTCTTCCCATATGATAAACTTCTTACATCATCCCCAACCCACTTTTACCTACTATAGCCCCTCTCCAAATCCATTTACTGGTTGAAAGAGAGTTGGGGGATGGCAGAAAAGTGCACAACTATTTTGTTATAGCTGGATGCAATAGCAATAATATATACTGTTATTGATATACTGTTTCATACCACTTAAGCAGTCTCCAAGCAGTTTACAACTGTAAGCTAATTGCCCCCAATAAGCTGGGTATTCATTTTAGTGACCTCAGTAGGACGTAGGCCTGATTTGACCCTGAGGCCGAGACCCTGGTTGGTATTGAACTCGCAACTTTATGGTTTATGAGTGAGTGGCTGCAGTACAGGCATTTAACCACTGCGCCACCAGTGCTCCTCCTTCACAACCCCCAGGAATCCTTTGAAAGTTCCAAAGGATGGCAGTGCTGAGCATATAGCCATAGGAACATGGCTGGATGTTTCATAGAATCATAGAGTTGGAAGAGACCACAGGGGCCATCCAGTCCAACCCCCCGCCATGCAGGAAATCACAATCAAAGCATCCCCGACAGATGGCCATCCAGCCTCTGCTTGAAGACCTCCAAGGAAGGAGACTCCACTACACTCCGAGGGAGTTTGTTCCACTGTCGAACAGCCCTTACTGTCAGGAAGTTCCTCCTAATATTGAGGTGGAATCTCTTTTCCTGCAGTTTGCATCCATTGGTTCGGGTCCTAGTCTCTGGAGCAGCAGAAAACAAGCTTGCTCCCTCCTCAATATGACATCCCTTCAAATATTTGAACAGGGCTATCATATCACCTCTTAACCTTCTTTTCTCCAGGCTAAACATTCCCAGCTCCCTAAGTCGTTCCTCATAGGGCATGGTTTCCAGACCTTTCACCATTTTAGTCGCTCCAGTTTCTCAATGTCCTTTTTGAATTGTGGCGCCCAGAACTGGACACAATATTCCAGGTGGGGCCTGACCAGAGCAGAATAGAGTGGCACTATTACTTCCCTTGATCTAGACACTATACTTCTATTGATGCAGCCTAAAATCGCATTGGCCTTGTTAGCTGCCGCATCGCACTGTTGACTCATGTTCAACTTGTGGTCTACTTGGACTCCTAGATCCCTTTCACATGTTGTCTCCTTTAGCCAGGTGTCCCCCATCCTATATCTGTGCATTTCATTTTTTCGCCCTAAGTGCAGTACCTTACATTTCTCCCTGTTGAAGTTCATTCTGTTTGCTGTGGCCCAGCTTTCTAGTCTATTCAGGTCATTTTGAATGTTGATCCTGTCCTCTGGAGTATTAGCAATTCCTCCTAATTTGGTGTCATCTGCAAATTTGATAAGTATTCCCCCAATTTTTTCCTCCAAGTCATTGATAAAGATGTTGAACAGTACTGGGCCCAGGACAGAGCCCTGTGGGACCCTACTGGTCACTTCTCTCCAGGATGAAAAGGAGCCATTGTTGAGCACCCTTTGGGTTCGTCCGGTCAACCAGTTACAAATCCACTTAACAGTTGCCTTGTCTAGCCCACATTTTACAAGCTTGTTTGCAAGAATGTCATGGGGAACTTTGTCAAAGGCCTTACTGAAATCAAGATATACTATATTCACAGCATTCCCTTCATCTACCAAGCTGGTAATTTTATCAAAGAAAGAGATTAGATTTGTCTGGCATGACTTGTTTCTCTGAAACCCATGTTGACTTTTTGTGATTATGGCATTGGCTTCTAGATGTTCACAGATTCTCAGTTTAATGATCTGCTCCAGAATCTTTCCTAGTATTGATGTCAGACTAACTGGACGATAATTGTTGGGATCCTCTTTTTTCCCCTTTTTGAAGATGGGGACAACGTTTGCCCTCCTCCAGTCTGCTGGCACTTCTCCTGTTCTCCAGGAGTTTTCAAAGATGATTGCCAATGGCTCTGATATTACATTTGCCAGTTCTTTTAATACCCTTGGATGAAGCTCATCTGGTCCTGGAGACTTAAATTCATTTAGGTTAAACAGGTATTCCTGTACTATCTCTTTACTTATTTTGTGCTGGAATTCCCCTATTCTGTCCTCTGCTCCATTATCCTCAGGTTGAGCACCTTTTGCCTTTTCTGAGAAGACGGAGGCAAAGAAAGTGTTGAGTAATTCTGCCTTTTCTCTGTCTTCTGTTAGCATTTTGCCATCTTCTGCACGCAGTGGCCCTACCGTTTCCTTCTTCTTCCTCTTGCTGCGGACATATCCAAAAAAGCCCTTTTTGTTGTTCTTAACCTCTCTAGCAAGCCTGAGTTCATTCTGCGCTTTAGCTTTTCTGACCTTATCTCTACACATGCTAGCTATTTGTTTGAATTCCTCTTTGGTGATTTCCCCCTTTTTCCATTTCTTATACATGTTCCTTTTCAAATTTAGCTGAGCTGAAAGTTCCTTGGTCATCCATCCTGGGTTCTTGCGACACCTCCCATTTTTCTTTCTCACTGGAACTGTTTTAATTTGTGCCTTCAGTATCTCCTTTTTTAGAAACTCCCATACATCTTGAACTCCCTTCTCTTTTAGTATTCCTGACCATGGGATCGCCCCCAGTATTTCTCTAAGTTTACTGAAATCCGCTCTCCTGAAGTCTAGAATGCATGTCTGACTATGCCTGGCTTCTCCTTTCTACTGTATAACAAACTCCAGGAGAACATGGTCACTTCCACCTAAGGATCCCACCACTTGCACTTCATTAACCAAGTCATCCTTATTGGTTAGAATCAGATCTAAAATAGCTGATCCCCTTGTTGCGTCTTCCACCTTTTGGACCATGAAATTGCCTTCCTGCTGTCTACTGGTCAGTACATTTTGGAGTTTATTGCACAGCCCCTTGGAACGCTCCTGGCACAGAACGAAAAGCAGCGGGATGGGAACAGAATGGGGGCTATCACATATTTTATTGCATGCCACAACGCCGCCCCAAGTTCCCATTCCATTCCTGATCCATCCCACAGGAGGCGATTTTCAGGAAATGTTCAGAAGCGTTCCTGAAAATCACCTCCTCTGGGATGAATCAGGAAGGGAATGGAAACTTCTGGCAGCATTGGCTGCATTCTGTTGTGTGATAAAATGTGTGATATCCCCCATTCTGTTCCCATCCCGCTCCCTTTCGTTCCTCCCCAGGAGCATCCCAAGGGGCTGTGCAATAAACCCTTTTGTCTGTGTGTGTTTGTGTGTGAGAGTGCACAGCAGATGGTAAGTGGTTTTGGGAAGAGAATTTGATAACTGTGTGAGGTTTTTAGAGAATTCTAACCTTTGCAATGGCCAAAAAAAAAAAAAAAAAAAAAAAAAAGACTTGGGGCTGTTTGAACAGCCCAAAAAGCTCATGCCTGCCCTCCTTGAGCATGCATCTTCTAGTTCACATGACACAGACCAAAACCCCGAGGCCAGGATTGGGCCTGATCCTGATAGAACATACGCGGATCTGGTGGATCTGTCCTGATCATGAGGTAAACAGCCATTACCCATGGGTATTATAACTTTGGCTGTTTACATGGCCCCTGCCCACTCCTTACCTTACCATGTGTCACATCTACTGAGAAGCCCCCCCTCGTCACTGTATCTAATGTAGAAATAGGGCACCTGGCCACATGAGTGCAGGCAGGTACCCCATTTCCACATCAGACACTGTGAGGGGGGCTTCTCAGTCAGAGTGTTGTCACAGAGCATGCACCTGTCCTGGTCCCAGGTCAGTGTGGGAATGAATGTATAAACACCCACCCATCCCCACACCAATCCAGAAGCCAGCCTGGGTGAGCACATGGCCCATTTGCTCAACCCATTAGGCATGAGTTGGATTTACTCCTATGAAATTCTAATATAACAAGTTATTCCTTTGTCGTTGAGAAAAGGAATTAATTACAAGCAACTCATTATTTGTGGTGAGTTGTTCCAAAGCTTTGGGTGGATCTGTGTACGGACATGCATAGAACAGGACATAGGTTGCTTCTGTGATTTTGCCAAAACAGGCATGCACTGAGGGAGCTTATTTTACCATACATTTAACTGGAAACAGTGGGGGGGGGGAGGGATTTATTGCAGTTGTCCCATGATGAACTCTGAATGAGGAAGAATGAGGAAATGAGATCAAACATATAGGAAATGACACTGAAAAATTGCAGTAGATGTGGAGTTTGTAAATCAAAAGGGGAAAAAGGCAGAAAAGCTAGAAATGGAGGGAGAATATTTGGGTTGTGAAAGGCATCCACAAATCCAAAATGATACACGATAAATGAGATAAATTAGATTGTTCCTCATGAAGGGAATTAGAATTTTATCCATATACTGGGATCTATATACTGTAACTAACAACTAAGGAAGTAAATGGGGTAGAAGGAATTATCATGGGGGAGCATGCCCCGCCCCTTGCATTCAGCCCTGCACTTACTTGATATTTTGATTCAACATTCTTATTCATTATTTTGGCATCATATCTTGGGATCATTTCTTTGTTCAACATCTTGGTATACATTTCTGTTCTGAGTTATATTTTCAACTGATATTGTTGATATTTTCTTATATTCAAATTGCAACTCTTACAATTAAAAGTACTGGTTTTGGCTGACAAAGCTCTCTATAATTTTGGCCAGGCTGTCTGATGGACCATAGTGTTACCACCTGAGCCTTCCTGGGTCCTGAGATCTTTGGAAGAGGCCCTTCTCTTTCATCTAAAATAAGTGGGATATAAATATTGTGAATCACCACCACCACCACCACCAAACCCAACTTGATTTATCCCCCACCTTTTCACCATAATTGGAAGTAAGTGTGGCTTACAAATTAAATGTAGAGTTAAAAGCATACCAGAAATCAACATTAAAATAGAATCACACTATTTACAACATTAAAACCATTTAAAACATAAATTTAAAAATAATAAACACAGTTGTAATGTAATAAAGTTTATTCGGTCATTGACCAGCAAAATAAACACAGTTTACAACAGTACAATTTAAAACAATGCAACACCCTTTTAAAGCCCTTTCTTGAGGATGATGATGATGATTATCACTATCATCACCATACATACAGCAGCTTTTAATTAAATTGTGGAAGGATTACACACATGAATAATAATAACACTTTGTCATTCATACAGGGCTGCCATTGGATATAGGAAGGGTTTTTTGGTGGATACAATTCTGTGTCTAAATCATGTTTAACATAAAATAGACTCTGTAATCGATCACTGTTGTATTCACAGGAATAGAAATCTCCACTGTAGTCCATTAATTCTCCTGCAACGAGTGCAGGAAAAGCAACAACCTTTAGGATGCATTAGTGGTATTGACTGATCTGTCCTTATGCATTACTTGAGCATCGTGTCCTTTTTTCCAGGAAACACCACTTTTTATTCAGTAGCCTTTCATTGTATGTACCTCTCCAGTAACATTAATAAATGGTTTCAATAATAGCCTTTCCCCCTCTTTTAAAAAATATGTTTGTTTGGGCTGGTATCATTGATATCTGGTAAACATTTGGACAAATATGGAATTAAACTTTTTTCTCATGTGAAATGGGGGTGGGAAGGCAGGAGGCTTCTTCTGTGAAAAATAACTGTCAAGCACTTGTGCATGAACCTTAATTATGACTAGACTTGGAAAGGTGATAGGAAAAGGCTGTGCTAAGTTTTGACAACCTTTTTTGTTGGTGGGACTCAGGGCCAGATTTGAAGCAATATGGTTTACAACTGGAAATTTATACAGTAGCTCACAATTCTCACCTGCATATCCTGCATATATCTAAGGACTTATTATATATTATCAATTAGACCTAGGTCGCAAGGCCTTTCATGTCTTTCTTTCTTTGGGCATCCAAAGGAAATTCAAGCAAACAGGAGCATTCACCTCACTTACCTTTGATCTGAACGAAATGATCATATAAATCAGAGGTGTACAGAAGTGATCATTTTAGGGCCTTTTCTGTGCCTCCCCAGGGACACTCTTTAAAGGGGGCTTATATGGCAGAATGCAATAGGAACAGAATAAGATAGGATGTAGTTTCATACTAATCATGGCATGAGTTCTTCTAGCCAGTGTTTTTCACTTTGCATGGGAGCAGCCTTTCCCAACCCTACCTGAAGATTCAAGGAAGTGAAACTAGTAGTTTTTGCATGCAATGCATGCACTTTTTGTAAGGTTAACTCTCTGCCTGATTATTCCACTGATAATTTAAGA
The DNA here is from genome assembly GCF_019175285.1 of Sceloporus undulatus. Taxonomy (NCBI): domain Eukaryota; kingdom Metazoa; phylum Chordata; class Lepidosauria; order Squamata; family Phrynosomatidae; genus Sceloporus; species Sceloporus undulatus. The sequence continues at coordinate 203,857,799 of NC_056525.1, read as the reverse complement.
ATCAGTGTAGGTAAAGCCTTGACACTACAACAAAACAGAGTTGAGTTGAGGAATGAGAGAGCAACTTAGGAACTGAATGGCAACTATATAAAAACAATGTACCCAATTCCTCAACATATTAGTTTGGTTAAACAATAATGGATGATTTTGCCTGACTTGGGTGCAAGAGAAATCACTCCCAAATCAGCCTTTTTCATTTTTAAGGGTATGGGGGTTGGCAGAGGCTTCTAAAAGGTCCTAAGGGCAGCACCTAGGGGTTCCAAGGATTGCATGCGGCTCATGGACAGCGCTTGCCACACTCCTGTCCTACGAATTTACTATCACATGCTGCATGCCATTTCTTATGTTGGGCAGAGAGTGATATTTATACCACTCTTTTCTGGTAAGCAGAAGGCCAGGAGAATGACTGTATATTCTTATTCTAACCCCCATAATATCAAAACAGAATGATTAAGACACCCCTACCCCCTCACCCCAATCTTGCTCTGAGAAAATTGTATTGACAAACTACATTTGCAAACCAAAAATACTATGTTACAAGATATGTTTGTAACATGCAGGAAGCATAATGTTTATGCAGTCCACCTAGAAGTACATTTGAAACACCATTCTCCTTAATATGTTCTGATTTAAAAAAACAACAACAAGTAAATTTACTAAAGGCAGACATAAAATTACATATTTTAACCATCTCAGTGTAAGAGGATCATGTGATTCCAAACCAATATAGGTGGGACTTTAAAAATGGGATGGGTCTTCAAATATTATACCAAATCAATTAAAAGCTTTCCCGTTTCAAATAAAAATAATAAAGCATTTCCAATAATAAATACATGTTCAAGAACGTATAAGGTGTAGGCATGTATATCCAGTGACTATAACTTTAAAAACCCTGGAATTGAAAATATGTCTGACAGTCTCTGTGTGTATATCACTGTTTTTATTCAACACGTCTTGTGAAAATAAAGCACACCGTGTGTCTCAGGGAAGAAAAAAAAATCATAACTGCAGTGTACATAAAGCCTGTCAAAGCTTTAATTTTCAATATTCTAATGAATATCAAAAGAGTCCAGCACTTCTGACTTTGACAAATTGCAGATGAGATTTTATTCATTAAGAGGACTGCTAATGTTTATTTAAATGCAATTTACTGTTGCATTATTGATTAGCTCCTGTAAAATTATCTTACAAGGAGCATGTGTAGCGAGAAGATTTCAGGTTGAGAAAGGATTTATCTAGGGAAGGCCTGTAGGCTTGATTTAGGCCCCAGGACATGAGAGTTTTAATTTATCTGGAAAGAAAGGCCTTGTGGAAGGTTTGCTTTGTTTGCATTTAGACAGCAGATGAAAGAGGTTTTGATGTTGAGCTTGGAGAAAATGGCTGCCATTCTTGTTATTCATACAGAGAACCGAGCACAAGGGGATGGGGGGGAATCTATTACTGGGGCAATATTATATAAATCATTTTCTGCATTGGCTTGTATGTGTGCAAGCTATTATCCTCCATCACAACAACATAAAGAATTTGCTGTTCTAGATTTAGGAAAACATTCTGCATTGCATTTATTATAGATTTTTTATGGTTAGGTAAATATATATTTAGTTACAATTGCAAGTGAAGTTGTTCTCTCCATAGCACATTAATAGAACTGATGATCCAGCTTCGGAAATCAGGGAACATAAATAGGCTTCTCAGTCTGTAACTTGATAGATCAAGAATTGTGGGCATAATCATACGTACATCCCAATATACACTGGAATGTATGTCCTGGTGTGGTTAGTGTCATCTCACTGCATTGATATCCATTGCACTGAATTCATGTAATAGTTCAGTGTGATCAAATGTACATCTCCATCAACTTTCTAGTCAATGCAACTAGTTATGCAAATAGTCATGCATAAATACCTTGTAAAGGTTTGACTAGAGATAGATCAGGAAAACTGAGTATACTCTAATGAATCATGGAAGAACATGCTAACAGCAAATAAAATATTAATCTGAGACTTCTTTGCTTGGAATGCCTTCTGAGATGGAAAGAGTGCATATCATAGACCACGACATGTACAAAACTGATAATCAAACAGTATTACAATTTCATGGTATATTTGTGAACTTTATACCATTACACTTTCCCCTAGATAAATAATTAGCTAAGTCCACAGATATAATTTCTAAATTTCAGAGGAAACCTATTCTTGAGCGTGTAGACACACATTTGCATTCACAATCTCTTAAAGAGACACAGAGTCATTACAATACCACAGAAGGAAAGCTAAACAAAACAGTTATACAATAGGTGATCTCAGGAATGTAAACAAAATAGAATGTTTTATTGTTTCCCATCATATGGTCTGATCCAACTTTCTTTTTGGAGAACAGAAAGCAAGTAATGGGTACATCTATAAGCAGATATATAATCAGATTAATGCTGGTTTATGAAAACTGGCAACTGTGGTTTAATGTGAGAAACTATTAGTTAGATGTCCTTTATCATCTTCACAAAATAACAATGCTCAGAATGCTCCAGAAAAATGAATGATGTTCAACTTGTTCAAGAATCTTGCGCTTAGAGGATTCTGCCCTTGAGCCTCTACACACTGAGTCTTAAGCTTTAATCAGGAATTCAAAGGACATGGAAAGATTTTGTAAAGAATGTAGTGGGTTTGGAGAATGTATCCTTTCCTTGCCCAAAACATTTCCTTACAAGCTGGCTTCTACCCAAACGTTTCTACAATGAACAAGTAGGTCTGAAGAGGACCCATAAGCATGCTAAACATGTGCAGACTCCTTACCCTGTGCTCTCAGGATTCCCAAATGTGGGAGTATTTTAAGCATCTGCTGTTGAGAATCAATTCCATAAATGTGAAGGTTTGGGCAATAGAGCATAGATATGCCCCCACCATGCCCCATATCCCTTGTCTCCCCCCACCAACCCCCAGACACCTCATGTGTTTTTCAAGAGCCTGATTGGCCATAGTGTCTCACATGACTGGACTATAATACATCCATTTTGAATGCCATTGTTGCTAAGAAGACTTAAAACAAAATGTGCTGCTGCAGTAATAACAAAATGAAATCACACTTCTCAGAAATGCCATAGAAATTTTACTAAAACTTTGAAAATGCAAACTACAGTGGTACCCCGGGATACGAATGCGCCGCCTTACGAAATTTCCGGGTTACGAAAAAAATCCATTGAAAAAAACTGTTCCGGGTTACGAAGGTTATTTCGGGTTACGAAAAAATTTTTGGTGCTTTTCGGCGCTTTTTCGCACGAAATCGCGGCTTTCGCTATTAGCGCCTATGGCTTTTCGGCTTACGAAGATTTTCGGGTTACGAACGCGGCGGCGGAACGAATTAAATTCGTAACCCGGGGTACCACTGTACTTCCAGGACAGAGAAACATGAAGAACAGTGACATGTCTGATACCCCCTCCATGTTTCTGAATGAAAAGTAAAATTGTTATTTTGTATCTGTACATTTTCCTTAGCTGATTTACTTAACTGGGACAAATATGCTTTCTTCTCTCTCTCTCTTTTTAATGAAAATACATTCTTTACATCATTCACATACCCATTTCGTTGCCTTGAAACAGCCTCCCATGAAAACACTGCCTTTAATGTCAAATCAAAGAGTAGCAAAGCTTAGTTGGAGCCTCTGTTCCAAATTCTGGTGTAAGTCCAGTGAGTTTCAATGGAATTATACAGAGGATAAATCAGGCCCTTCATGTCTAGCAGGTATACTATAAATTTAATTTCATGGCAAACTGAAGTCTATTACAGAAAATCACAGAGAACAGCATCTCAGCAAGGCTATCTTTCTTTTTTATGGAGTCTTTTTTGTGTGTGTTTCTAGCTTTTGCAAGCTTTGTCTGCACCTGCCAATAAAAAGATGGTTTTTGTTGGAGTACAATGCCGACAAATTAACCAGCAAACAGATTTCCAGTAGATGGTCACAGCAGTAATTCAGGGAGAAACTGATGGGCCTGTTTTACCTTTAGGCGAGTGTACAGTTTTATACGTCTTGGCAAATTCTGCTAAGCCAGACAAATCTGCTGCAAATTTCTAGCAATTTCACTTGAAGGTAGTGGTGGACAAAAGGGAGGTGATTGGAAAGTGTAAAGTATAACTCAAAAATTGCTTACCTAGTTCTGATTTCAAGGTATTAAATTTGGATGCTCAGAACACCCTCTGGAAAAACATGAGAATTTCTGCCAAGTCTCTTAATGTTTGGTATCTTGCCAGTGTGACCTCTGACTGCCCTGAGGATTGACACTGTGTCCCTTACTGTCTTTGCAGAACTAATTGCTTATTGAAATGAAATTAGAGCTGCAAATCAGCATCCTGTTGTGATTAGAATCTGTTTTAACTGGACCTTTCTGAAACACAGTAAATTTAATCTGTGCCTCATATGAACAATGCTAGATCTGTTGTTGAATCCAATGCATGCATGCACACACAGTCTACTCTGTAACAGCTTGTACGTCATTTTATACTACAGTGCATTAGAAAAATAGTTTCTGCAAAGAGCTTGTAAAAAAGGCAGGGCTTGTTCAACAGGCATATTTAACTCAGTAACAATGGTATAGTCAGATCTGCAAATGCAGTTTTTGTAACATATGTATACTGCATGCTCTCTCACACTGCCACTTTTATCATGAATATTAAAGAAGGGACTGCATCTCAGTTGCAGAGCACATGAACTGTGATAGAACACATGCCCCAAATACCCAAATTTAATCCCAGACCCTTCAAGATATGGAACACTCCTGTCGGAAAGCCTGGAAAACTTTTACCAGTCATGCTCAACAATAATGACCTGACCAGGTATGGCAGAGTCCTGTCTTCGTTGATTAATTATTTGAATTTTTAGATATTTGCTTACTATGACAAGCAAAACAGTCAAGCATTGGGGCACTGGGCATCCAGACAACCTCGAAAGACCCCAAAGGCTAGTGACCAAGGAGTCAAACAGGAATCTTTCTCTGAGCCTGAGAGTGTGTGATATGCTCAAAGTTTCCATGAATTGTCCAATAGGTTAAACTGGGATTTGAATCCTGTTTTCCATGTTGTAGTCCAATGCTCAAACCACTACACCATGCTGGCTCTCACACACTTTAGTACCTAGCCCAAAAATGGAATGTTGGAAACTTACCTATTGTTATCCAGTATAGTAGGATCTAGAGAAGTTTTTTTCAAAAGAGGTCTTATTACAGCCTCCTTCAGGTGTGTGTGGACCCAGTCTAGTTGGAAAGCATTAATAGCTTATCTTACCCACTCAGCCAGACATACACATGTTGTGGCTCTTGCTTCTCCAAGGTTCCTGTCCACACCCTGGGGCTGCACTAATGGAAAAGTATCTATCAACACTGGACAAGCAGGGATATTCAAGTAAGAGCAAACCTAGTTTTCCACATGTGAAGTAACATATATTGTTAATTGTTATCTTTCAATAGACCATTAAACCAGAGTAAAATTACATGACTGCATAATAATGGTTCACATGATGCTTCTATAATTCAGGATTGAGAACCTGTGGTCCTCCAGATGTTGTTGAAACTCAGTTCCCATCAGACTAGGTCAGACTAGCCAATGATAAAGTACAATGAATGGGCAGTTCATTAATATGATGGAGCACCCTAATGTTATAAACCATGTTATAAACATTCATTGTTTTGGTCATGCAACATAATTTTTCGCTGAAATATAAACTCAGCATGTATAAGAGATCCGACAAGTCTGCCCTTTTTAATTACTGATTAACTGTTCTAACATCAGCACAATGGGCTTAAAAATCCACTGTGAATAATAAGGTAGTTTTGAGATAAATAAAGGTGTAGCATCGTGATAAGGGAAATGATGGCTTTACCATTAAATACCATAATCTTCAAATGAGGCAATCTTGACTATCTGATCAAGATTAGGAGACTCTAGAGTCCCTGGAAACTTTTGTGAATGCTAATTTACTAATCCTAGGATGGAAGACATGTTTTGAGAGCTGCTATTTTCAGGGCCAGTAGGGATTAGTAAAGTTGCACAAACACAAACAGGTCAGAAGTTACAATATGCCTTTTAGATCAGTCAAAAATCCAAGAAAGGTGAAATAGTAAACAGAGTATATTTTGGGCCTAGGGTCAATTATAAGAAAGTAAACAAGAGATTGTAATATTTATACGCGGAAGCATTCAGTGTCCAGCTGCAAAGTCAGTCACAAGTTTTGTAGTCCTACAAATAAAGTTCAATTGTATGGTCTTTATGAAAAACAGGAGAAACTCATGAGCTAAACCTGGAATGGCTGAAAAATTATGTAGAAGTGAGTGTTGTAGAAGTTCCCTATCCAGCATTTAAAAAGATGAGCCAATTAGACTAATGCTGATGGGGTGATTTGTTTACCAGTCTCTGATCATTCTTTCACATGGGAGGCTTACCATGAGTAAATCAACATGAAATCATCAGAAATCATGAAAGAAGTGTGATCAGGGTTCACACTCCCATGTGCTTCTCTCATCAGTAAATCGTCATGGAGCTGCCATTTGGCAATAATGGAAGACCACATATTACCAAATGTCAGCTTGAAGAATACTTTACTAACAGGAGAAGCGAGCTCCACCACCTCCATGACGATTTACTGGTGTGAGAAGCGCGCAGGGATGTGAACCTCAATCATGCTTCTTTTATGATTTCTGATGATTTTGTGGTGATTTACTTATGGTAAGCCTCCTGAAACTGAATAAAAGAAGTAACTATGGGGTAGTACATACTGCCCCAAAGGGGCAGCCTGCAGCCACTCCTTTTCACACTGGATTGGGGCCAGGGCAACCTCACCGGCAGCCCTGCGGCCCCAGTCTGGCATTTTTCCAGGCCAAAGAGAAGCGGCAAAATGCGCTTCTCTTTGGCCTGGAAAAGGGGTACTCTTGCACCTTAGATGCCCACTGCACCCTGGCGCTAAAGAGGAGAAAGGGGCAGCCCCTTTCTCCCCAGGATCATTCCCACAACCATGCAGTTGCCGTGGGAACAATTAGGTCCCCAAAGGAGCTCTGTTATGGAGTGTCTTGCAGCGATGTCGCCAGGCCACCATAAGCTTCCTGGGGCCTAGCAGAGACATCACGAGTGTGCCACACTGTTTGGATGTTGCGCGGACATGACATCATAGATGTGCACCACATATGGACGGCACCATGTAAAAATGACACTATCCATACATATTAGGTTTCCAGAGCGTGCGGTTGCCATGCTCTCTGCAACCCTAATTCGGTACCGACACAGTGCTTTCGGCCCGTCTGTTTCGGGCCTACGAATTGCTATTTTAAATTCCTGATTATGGAATAAGAGCACAAAATGAACTGTGTTGGATCAGACCAAAGGCATTTGGGAAACCTGTCAGTAATCAATAAGCAAGACATGAAGAAAACAGTACAGTTCTGTTTGTAACTCTAAGCAACTGGTTCTTGTTGTGTGCCTTCTTCGGACCTATGGTGACCCTAGGGTGAACCTATCACAAAGTTTCCTACCAATGGCAGAAGGCATTTCTCATTGTCTTCCTCTACCGTTATTACCAAATGGCAGCTCCAAGGATGCTTTACTAACAGGAGAAGTGAGCCCCGACGCCTCCTGGAGAAAGATTCAAATATATGTGCAGTAGCTTTTGTATATGAAATGCAAAAGCATTTTTCTTAGGCAAGTCTTGGGTTGGCCCTTCCTATCACATTTGCTTCTGCTGATTGTCTTTGTAGATATTCACACATACTCCACATCCTCAAGAAGCAGTGATTGCCTTCCCTACATGTAAATGTCAGGTAAAAGAGAACAATTTAGCTATACAAATGTACTTCAAGCTGGCTTGCGAACCTATAAGGTGGGTGCAGTACATATTCCACTTAAACGTCTTGTGGTAGAATTCAAGGATATTGCTGTGTTACTCTGGAAAATCAGTATGCAAAGAGAACTAGTAGCACCTTTGAGACTAACCTTTGAAACTACCTGAAAGTTAGTCTTAAAGATGCTACTAGATCCTTTTGCATACTTAAATATCTTGTGTTAATTAAGAAGAATTTGATGATGAGTGCCACAGAAATATCAAAAACACATATTAGAATTATGGTTGTTATTGTGTGCCTTCAAGACATTTCTGACTTATGACAACTCAAACGTGACCCTGTCAGGAGGTTTTCTTGGCAACATATGTTCAAAGGAGGTTTGCCATTGCTTTCACCTGAGAGCATGTGACTTGCCCACGGTCACCCTGTGGGTTTCATAGCAGAGCGGGGGATTGAAAGCTGGTCTCCAGAGTTGTAGTTCAATGTTCAAACCACCATGTCATGCTGGCTCACATTATTAGAATTATAGATTCATAGAATTACAGAGTTGATAGGAATTACAAAGTTTTTTTAGCCCAATCCTCTGCCATGCAAGAATTATACAAGTAAAACACCCCTTAAATATGTCCATCCAACCTCTGTTTAAAGATCTCCAAATATCTCCTCTAAGGCAATCTATTCCACTTTCTATTAGAAACACAATCCTGTCCAAGTTACTTTCTGGAACTGGATCTTATGGAAACTAGTGAATTTTGCAAGAAAGTGGACTTAGAACAGTGAAGTTAGGTATAACTTTTCTGAAATTGTCTCCTGCTGAAATTGTCATTAGCTGGCTCCCATTCCCTTTCCTAACAAGCAATGGCCTTAGGCATACACACCTTGAACTGCATATCACCTAACCATTAATCAGCTTGACTGTGTTGCAGTAACTTACATTATTAAGTGAATCCATGACTGATTGAGATCCTCTGGTGATCTTGATGAGTATAGTCTAGTGTTCATGGCATTTTCTTAACCACACAATCACTCTGTGTATTTACATTTTTCTATTTGTCATTTTAATTAAAGATGATGAAAGGATCTGGTTGTGGAGGGAATGATCAGAAATTTAGATCCAAGAGAATAAATGGGTTATGCTAGTGAGATGGCATTTAGAGGGTATAGCACAGCCACTATTGTTTTATTTTATTGTTTTGTTATGTTTTCTCATTTGTTGATAAAATGGATGTGATACTGACTAGTAGATGCATTTTTATTTTAAAGAAGTGTTTGCTTAAGTTTTTCAAGATTCTTGGGTAAAATAAAAATAGAATCCTGTAGAACATTTATTCTGGCACTTTTTTTTGGGGGGGGGGGGGCAGTCCAAAACTCATTGTCAGATGTATAAAAGGGCTAAGGACAGAACCTGGAAGATTTTCTTTGCTGAACTATGATTCCCTGAATCCCACAGTTGACATAGCCACTGGCCATGCTTATTGGAAGATTTTGAGATCAGTAGTCCAACAAAGTAACTTTTCCAAACTCTGCTCAATAGCCTGGTAGACCACAGATACATTACAAAGTACTATAATTGTATTGTATGATTTTTTTTTTACTACGGTGAGATGTACTGTATTTTTATTTAAATTTGACTATTCAAATTTCCAGATTAGTATCCTTGCATATAAATTAGTGTATGCATATATTTATGTTAAGCTGCTTACTTTTTTAGTCTTCTCTCTCTCTCTCTCTCTCTCTCTCTCACACACACACACACACTGGTTTTCTCTCTATTTTGGGAGATGGTACATTTCCTTCTTTTTGTTGAAATAGAAGTGACCAGCCTTCTATCAAGCCAGTCTAATTTATACTGCTAGATTAGTTAGACTTTCAGGATATTGTCTCAGTTATTCAAGTGAATGTTACACTGTGTAGCAGCTCTGCCATTCCTTTCAATGTTCCTCTAGGTAGCTGGGTGGCTGCCAAAGTCCCAAAGCTGCTTACAAGGTCTTCTTCAGCTAGCAAATGATGTCAGTGCATATTTAGATTTACACACATTTACACTTAGGGAGAAACTCACTGGAGAGATCACTTGAGAGCTGAAGTGGGTGCTAACTTCTGGGACATTTTGTTTTACAACTCCAAAATGAATCTGTTACTCTATGAAGTCAGTCATAGACCTATTCCTATTGTACTGACTGTGGAGATTATCACATGAGCTTTGCTGCTGGGATGTAACTTTCTTAAGGTGGATCTTATCACATTCATCCACCTTTGGGCAGTATGCAGCCCATGTGCAACCCAAGCTTCTCCGTGCTTGTCCCGCAACTTTTCAAGAACAGGAAAATCCTGTTCTTGAAAAGCTGTGAGAGAAGCCCAGGTTGCATATGGCCTGCATACTGCCTGGCAATGGGTGAATATGATAAGATCTGCCTTAAGAAAGTTACATCCCAGGCCTATCCTGGCAGTGAAGCTAATGCAATAATCTCCTGTGGTACATTCAACACAACATTTTAATCACCTTGTCTGAAGCAAGGAACTTTACAGAGAGCACGAGAGCCATTGTGGCTTAAGTCTCTGAGTCAGCAAACCCTCCAAATCAGGACGTTAGATATTTTTACCTAGCTGAGTATGACTAGACTGTTTCTAGTACAGTCGGCCCTTCTTATACACGGATTTTTTAAATATACGGCATCCACAGTTTAAAAATGTTTTTTAAAAAGTATAAATTTCAAATATCAAACCTTGACTTTCCATTTTTTATAAGGGACACCATTTTGCTATGTAATTATATTTAATGGGACTTGAGCATCCACGGATTTTGATATCCACAGGGGATCTTGGAACCAAACCTCAGCGTATAACAAGGGTCCACAATAGATGGTGAGGGGAAAATATGTTACATAAAGTGGAAAGGATTGTCTTTTTCGGACAGCCTGTATAGTGAATCTGATCCACTGCAATCCTGTTTCTGTTTACCAGGGAGCAAGTGAACTCACTCCACTCAAAAGAATTTATAGGATTGCACCTGCTAGTTCCAGGGTTTAACATAAAATAGATTGCATGTCTTCTAAACTAGATTGCTGGTCTTGATTCTAGTTTGCCTTGGGAATCAAATTATTTCTTTTCCCAAGCCAGGCTTGGCCAACCTGGTATCCAGTATGTTCGACTAAAATTGCCATTAGCTATATTGGGTGAGGATGATGGGACCTGTGATCCAAGACTACTAGATGGCTCCAGCTTGGGAAAGACTGTCTCAGGTATACAAAGTACTTCATCTGGGCCTTCGTGGTATGAAAACAACCTCATTCAGGCAAATCAGATAATCTGAATGGACAAACAGTTTAGAGCCTGCATATACTGTATGTCAGCTAACAAGAGAATTTGACTTTTTAATAATAATTTGGAAACTATGCATGTGATTATATTCCATTCTCCATTTTCTTAATCATGCAAGGTAAAAAAAGTAATGATTTTGAGTGGCTAATTGGAGCAGAGTCACATACAATTGTGCTCATGGCAATTTGGTAATCTCACCAGGTTGGCATGAATGAAGATTATAATAGTCACTACATGGTAGATACAGTGAACACATGGAGACTTACTGAGATCACCACAGAAGGGAAGCTATGACTTGAACTCATTGTATGGAACAGGTGAGCAAACAGAGTAAGGCTCTAGTGGGTAATATCTCTGTATGCATGAAAGCTTTACTGACAACATGCAGAGTGGAGGCAGAGCTTTATTCTGAATTATGGCAACACTATTCTATGGTGTTCTTGGAAAGATTTATTCAGAGGAGGGTTGCCATTGCCTTCTTCTTAGGGTGAGAGAGGTCACCCAATGGCTGAGTGTGACTTAAACTCTTGTCTCCAAGAGTCCTAGTCCAACATTCAAGCCATTATAGCATACTGGCTCTGAGAGGTATGAGGGAGAGGCAAAATTTATTCTTCTTGCTGCAATAGACACAGGGTGTGCCTACACTGGCTGCTTCCTCTGAGAACAGTCCAGAACATTATGTCCTGGACTGGCCCAGACTGACCACAGATTCACATGCACTGAACCGAAACTGATGTGACACCACATTCTTGTGCACACAGGCCATCCAGGATGACACTACATCAGTCCCACTGGCTCATTCCCTTGAGTGCTGCCACTGCTGCTTCTACTGTCTTGGCAGCCAAGCAGCTTCCTGCAAGAGCCTGCATGACATGCCATCACTTCTGCTGAGGTCAGAATGGGGCGTCCCACCATGTGATCAACAAAGAAGGGGATAGCTCTACTTCTTCCTCATTGATCACACAGGTGCCTTGTTCTGTCCTCAACAGAAGCAGTGGCATGCTGGGCAGGCTTTACACAGAGCTCCTGCTGGTAAGGAAGCAGTGGGAGCATCTCCAGAAACAGCCCATCTCCTTTCTGTGTGCAGCTTAGCCCTGGGAAGGGGGATGACATGGCTCTTGATGTGTGGACAACATATCCAGCTGAATCGAACCTGATCCAGTTGTCCACTCACCAAAAGAATATGAGATCACTCTGGGGTTTCTGGGAAACACCAGGCTTTACCCCAACTATGCTTAGTTCAGAGCAAAAGTGGGTTATGGGCCAAATACAGTATCTCTCAGAAGTAGCCATACATTGTGAGGACAGCCAGCACTGTTCAGCATTGGTCTCCAGTATAGTCAAGACTAACCACCTCCTAGAACCTATGGATGGGATGCTTTCAATAAAGACATCTCAGTGGAAAACAAGCATTTAAAAAACCCTCAGCACCACGAAATGTTTAAATGTATAATTTGAAAACTCACCTCAGTTCAGCTTCTTTCAGTAGATTTAATCTCCAAGGAATGTATTTGAGATCACATGTTTGATTTACTGTTAATGGTAGAAATCTTTCAGTTTATGGAGAAAGATTTAAAATATACAATTTTAATATTTTAAATCTTTCTCCATCCACTGAAAGATTTCCACCATTAACAGTAAAACAAACACATTCATTTTCTGAAATTAAATATTTTTAAATATCAATTTTTAATGTATTATAAGTACCTGATTCATAGTGATGTCATTTTCTGTTTTGCCTGAAACTTCAGTCAACTATTTTTCTGATCTTTCACAAACGTAGATTGCCTTCTAAAGGATCTGGTATTATTTGTCTTTTCATTATTTTCATTTTTATTTCATACTCATTTTCTTCACCTGAAAAAGTTTACAAGCTCTGCTTTAAAAAAAAATTAAAACTAAACATTTTTTTAAAAAACGAAAGCTTGATAGGGGTACATTACCTCATGAAATACTAAACTACCATTTCTATTTTACATAATTTAACATGGCAAACTGTAAAAAAAGGTGAAAACTGCAACCCCTAGGCATGCCTTTAAAACATCCTCATTTAGATGCTAATTTTGATTCCTGGTGTAGGGCATGGTGGCTTTAAAAAAAATTAACAAAGGGGCCAATTACTTAAAAGGCATTATTAGGCAAATATGTATAATTTTTTCTGGTACCAAATGGGCTTTTATGACTGAATACAGCTGCTAAATAAAATAACATGGAGATAGTTGTTTTAAAAGAAATATAAAAATACTGGATTTTTGATGAAGAAAAACAATAATTACAAGAGACCATATAGCATAGACGTAAAAAAATAAAATCACTTCAGTAAACATGCAGTACATCTGTAAACTGACCAAAGATCCTGTGAGCTCCCAACAATCTGTGCTATCAGTAACATTTAGGATGCAGCTGTCAGTTATGTAACAGTGAAATGAAAATCATCATCAACATCATCATAATCATTGTTGTTGTTTCGTTGCTTTTTATGATATAAATACAGCACTAGTAGAAGACCGAGATGAGGGAAAAAAAATAACAGTCAGGTTCATTGTCTCCTGCTGTGGCTCAGCTCATGGCCAACAAATAACATTGAAATTAAAATGAAAACCTAAGACAGAAAAGACAGAAGAAAATCTATTGTGCTGAATTAAGTCTATGAGAGAAACCCAGATAGGGAATCTTGCTAACAACAGCATAGCTGAGACACACAGTGAGAGTGAGAATGAGAGTCTGTGCTTAGCTGTTGCACTAACCTGGCCCACCGGGAATTTTTAAAATACAAAAACTTAAAGGAGTTTAAACGTTCCTTAGTGAGTTTGCTGTGGGGAGCTGCTAATAAGGTAAGACTGGAAATAAACTTGAGATGCTTGGCTTCACACAAGCGTATGCCATCAACAGGCCTTGAAAACCTCTTTCTAACCATGGATCGGCCTCACTCTCACCCCTACACAACCTTTGCTCAGCCATTAGTTACTGGAAGCATGATTATAATCATAATCACAATTGTTCTGGGGTGTGCAAATGGGTGAAGGATTGTTCCTGAGTTTTTGTTTTGTTTTCTAAATTCTACAGCCTCATCCCAATTAGCTATCCTAGAATGTGAATGCAAAGAAAGATGCAACAGACAGTTGGGCCAATGCCAGGCAGCAATGAAGTCAAATTAAATGAGATCACTGAAAATTAAATTTGATCAAGGCTGTTAGTCTTGACAACTGTTTGGTGTATGAGGTAGCTATAAAAATATTGAATAATTCTGTTGCTGTTCAGAGTATCATTTTGAGTTCACCTTTTAGGTGAGGGGCAACCCTTAGACAGGAGGTCATTAATTTCCCTCATTCAGTCCCCACTCCCTCAGAGCCTCTAGAATTAATAGGACCGCATATTAAGCAGTGGCTTGGAGTTCTCTTTATAGAAGGTAGTGAGTGAGAAGAGCCTCTATTTATGCCATTAACTTTCATTGACAAATAAAGGCAGGTCTGCCTGCTGGGCTGTCACTTAAGATGCCTGGTTACAGCTGAGCCACTCATACATTTGATATTTTATGCGGTTACAAAAGGAGGGAAAGGGTAAGGTGGAATATGCAGCCCACACAATGCAGAATTTAGCTTCATGTGGTGAATGTGTTCTTTGCCTGGAACCAATCTTCGGATGTCAGTTATCCATATTCCACAATAAGCAGCTGTTCCAGGAGAGTCTCACACAGCTGTAAGCAAGTTTAAGATTAAAACAGTGGGGTGCAAACCATGCTTTTACAGACTGTCATGTGGTAACATCTTCTATACCCTTTGATAGCTACCAAAGCACTCTTTGTAAACCTCAATGATTAATTCATGTTTTTTAAAGAAGAAAAAAAAATCATAACAGTAGCAATGAGGTGTTAATTATTAAAGATGGCTTATTTCATGAGAAATATCTATAGATGAGGAAATTGTTGTATGACTGTTTCTCTCTGTTTAGACAATATTTCATGGCATGGAAACACAGAGGTCCTTGGAATTAATTTACCTCCATTGCCACCTGCCCTGCTATTTTTCACTCTTTGATCAATGTATATCATTTCCATCTGCCAATCTTGTCCTCCCAAGAAGGTATACTATTTCTCTGCACAGGCACCAATACCAGTTCTGTATTCCATGAGATGTCTAGCTTGACTGAAGGCACTAAATAATATTAAACAGAAGCGTAACAATAGCAGCAACAGAAAGAACTCCTCCTCCTCCTCCAAATCTAATATTTAGTCCCAAATAGAGTAGAACCACTGAAGTAATGTGAACAAATGGTAAGCAGTGCTAAGTCAACACTTCTATTGATTCAGTTTATTTACTCTTGTAGATACAATTGGTTTTAAGTCAGTAATTAATAATTAGTGGAAGTAAAAACATCAACTGCAATTAACATATAGTATTAGTATTTGGAACCATAAATGAGGTGGAGCTGTGGTAGTGACAAATGCTCCATTTACTTGTTTTGAACTCATTTCTAATGTGCATTATCATGTTAGGCTAGAGGTCAGGGAGTTTATCAGGCAAGAGAAATTGGAAGTATAATCCAATGGCAATCTGAATGCAATCATGGGGTTTCACGTTATTGCGTGATAGACTACCACACACAAATTCGGGCAATGGCATGATATTTTCGGGCAATGGGAAGCCAGTTCAAACGCAATTCGCATTCACCTAAATTCTCTGAACTAGTGAATTCAAGTAAATGCGTTCTGGCCCCACTTTCTTTTCATTCGAAATTAAGAGAAATTCCTTACGTATGATAATGTCCCACACTGAAACTCTGCAGGATAACTTCTAGTTAACTTTAGTTTCATTTCCTAGTAAAAAAAGACTTCTGTTGGGCCTAACATGGTTCATGGAGTAGACAGAAGCTGGAGATGTGATCCTCCACTCTCTGGGAATTGATTTTATTCATTCATTCATTCAAATGTTGGAGCTAACTGGGGTGCCTCAAAAATAAGGTATGAACTGGGATAATGGCTTCTTTGGATGATACATATGTTATAATGAAAGTGATAACTAAATTTGCATATGTCAACAAAATAATTCTTTTTCAAAAAGTCTGGAAAACTAACTTTTAGATGAGGAGAATGTATTATTTTGGCATCTAACAGTCCACCTTATTGGCAGGCCTATATGATGCAGAGCCTGTGAAAATTCATGTCCAGTGTCACAATTTGTATCTTTTTATATCCCATTGTACTCTGACCCCACTCCACATCCATGTAACTGTACTTAAATAGTTGTGACTTAATTTGTATTCCACCTATGCAGTGAAGAAGTGTATTGAAATCCATCAAAGCTCATGCTAAAATAAATCAGTCTTAAAGATCCTGCTTTCCCCCTTTTTAAATTAGGAATGTGCCTCTCTCTGTATGGAAAAAATTGACATGGGTGCCAAGGAAAGTGAGAGACATGATTACATGAGCAGGGGAGTGGGGCTTGGGGCAAGGCTTCAACCATGTAATGTTATCTGGCCTTCTGGACTGGCCCTGGGTGATGGCAATGTCATCCCTAAAATTACAATGTTTCCCCACCATACTCTATGTGATCACTTTCAGGTGCAAGATACACCAGCAATTCCACATAGTTTTACACACAACTATAGAGACAGCCTATAGAATCTGAGATAAGGTTTAATGGAGAGTTGGGTGGATATTCATTGTGCTGTTTGACAGACAACATTACTGCACTACACTCTTACAGCATTGCTATTCCACTTTTACTGTTCTCGATGCCTCTTGTTGCATTCTGAGACTTGTAGTTCAGTGAGGCCTAAGAGCTCTCTGCATGGGAATTCTAAATGCCCTCCTTAAATTGCATATCCCAGAATGCAACTGGAAGCAGCCAGAGCAGTTAAAGTGGAATAGCAGTGCTGTTTTTACTGGTATTCTTACTTCACTACCTGATCCTATTAGATGATAGACAATTATTGGACATTGTGATTTTTTTAAAAGTAGCTGGTAGAAGGAGACTCCAACTTTAAGTAGCAGAATTCATAAAGCAGCAGTGTAATCCTACTGAATTCCTAGTCTCAAACATCCTTCTTGAAACATACTTCGACCTGAAAAGGAAACAATGAAGGGAATTGCTGATTTTCATCTAGAATAGAACACAAGTTAGGTGAGATGACAATAGGAAAGAATTAATAAAATTTCCCCTTCCCCCACACCATGTAAGATTGCATTAAAATGAAACAAAAACAAGGCCCCACATCTCAGAGGTAAGACCCAAGAAATAGTCCTGTTGATCATTTGGCTGCAGTTTAGGGGATTTGGTTTTAGTACAACTGTTTTGTTGTATTTGTAACCACTTCCACCACATGCCAGCATGTAGATCTCTTCACTTACAGGTTTCAGAAATCAGGTTTCAAAAGTTGCCTTCTAGTTAGGCTCCTGAAAGCCTTCAAATGAAAACTGGTCATGGACAGAGATGGATTAGCACAAGAAAGGCATGATTAATGCAATTGCATTAAAAGAATCTTTATATGTGCAATTTATCACATGAATATTATCTCTGTGTGCTATAATTTAACATTAATAAATTATTGTGGGAAGGTACCTATGAAATTGTGTGACAGTGATTGTGGGAATAGATGATGGATCATTTGAGCTTGATCATGAAATGGAGAGGTGCAGGTAAAATTGGCATATTCATGAAGCTAAGTGTTGCCTTTTGTAATGTGTCTTGTCAATTTCCTTGACCAGAGAAACTGTGAGAGAATTTCTTTTCTGGTCTTGAACATACCTAGTTTTGATGTTTGATTTTTATCCCAGTCTTCAGATATGACTGTAAAAAGTTTCTTGTTCACACCAATCTTGAGTTTGCCTTCCAAGTTAGTATTATTCTTTGGAATGCAGAAAAATAGCAGCATTTTACAAACTGGTGCAAATGTGCATTTTGCCCTTTCAGGGTTCCCTTGTTTCTCGGGAGAGACATTTGAAATGAGGCTGTGGGACTGGCAGGGCTTCTAGTCTCCTCACCTTTACCCACTGCTCCCATTTTTATTTTGTCAAAGGTGCCACATTTTTATAATTCAAAAGCAGATTTCTGACATTTAAAAGCAGTTCTTTCACAGAATGGTAGCAGGTGCAGAGCTCCTGCTACATCTGTCCAACATATGCATTGTTATGTGCCTTCAAGTATTTTCTGACTTATGGTGACCCTAAGGCAAACCTATAATTAGGGTTTCTTGGCAAGATTTATTCAGAGGGGTTTTCTTTTGCCTTCCTCTGAGGCTGAGAGAGTGTGCCTTACCCAAAGACACTCAATAGGTGTCCATGGCCAAACCACTGCACCATGCAGGCTCTACACTGCAAAATCACTGCAAAATGTGTATTGCAGAAAATAGTGAAAATGTGATGCACAGCATGCTGCACATGAGTGTATGTTTTGCTTTTGGCCTCTGTGCACTCTAGAATGGGGCCCCAGGACCCAATATGCCCATTGTGGATTGCATGAATCTTGTCCAGTGTTCTGCATGGAGATCTCCACTTCTGTCCTGTATCATCTGGAAGTGGCTAGTGTACAATGGCCAATAAAAATACCCTGCTTGCACAATACAATGTACACTTGTGCACGCTGACCTCCATGTATTATTTTCACATGGAAATTTGTGCATTGTTTTTACATGCTTTTCCTAAAGTGGGCTTTGGTTTGTGGGATTTCCATAACAGGTGCATTTCCCTCATCAACCATTACATACTTGTGTGTATTTTTCCCCAATTGTGCAAATTTTAGCTATTTGCATTTTTAAATGCATGCATTGTTTTGTGGACCATTTACTTTTCTGAAATGCCCTGCACCTGCCTTAAAACATGCAAATTATCCAGCAGACAGGAAGCCCTGCTGACATCTTAGTAGATCTGTCCCCTATTCCAAAGCTGCCTTGAAGACTAATCACAGCTATCAAAGCTCACCACCTAAACATCAATTCACAACGCACTATCTATGTCTAGAGATGTGTGAAATGGGGACAGTTGCTTTGGCTCTGGCCTAGTTTGCTCTTGTACCCATTTTTTCTTCTGCTTCACTAGCATGCTTGAAGGAGGTGGTGCTCATGAGAGCTTGTACCTCAATCACAAGTGCTTCACAGTAAAAACTGAGAAAATATGTCTGAATGTGACCAATATGGCTTAAAGACAGGACAGTAATGGCATGGTACATACCACCCTTTTGCGATGTGCTGGCACTGATTTTAGGGTTAGGGACCGTGCAGCAACTGTACGGTCCCTAAGCCTAATACGCCGCTGCAGCGCTACAACGGCAGCACCCCGTGTACACAGGCGGTGCCATAGTGATGTAAGTGATGTGCGGCGTCCACACATCACCACCACTGTCGCTTACATAACGAGTGCGCCATGTGGTGGAAAAAGAACCCGCCCTGTGGCAGAAAAAGAACATATCTGTTCCTCTTCTTCTTCCACCCTCCCATGCCTTCAACTGTCTCCATGTGCCCTCAGAGATTTTTCAAGTGTTGAGAAATTCTGATAAGAATAATTTCGGACTGGCAAGATTCTTTACTATTGTGCACAAAATGATTGTTTTGTGTTTTCTGTTTCCTGCATAGAAAACACTGTTTTCTGTGCAAAGCAACCATGTCCAAATTTTGTGTAGAATAGATCCTAAGATGTGAATAGTTTTCAAAAACACTGTGGTTTCTGAAGGCTTTCAGGCAGTGGGAAGAAAATCGCTAAAATTACTCTATGTGTCATTTGAGAAGAAAATTAATGAAGAATTACATCCCTACCAGCTGCTCAGTGCTGTTTCAGGCTGTCTGCTCTCCCTTGTTCTGTTACTTTATATTTAATATTTAAATTATATATAATTTATATTTAATACAGTTAAGTAGCGTACTGTCCTGTGTAAAACATACAAGTGGTCACCCTTCTCATCTAAGGTGTTAAAGTCAGTAGCAACTGGTGGCTCCCATGTCAGTGTAACAGTGAATTCACACCAGGTTATTTCAGCATAGGACTCATCATTTGATAAAGCTCCCTCAAAGTTCAGGTTAAGGCCTGGACTGGATTCATTTCCCTACTGACATGGAATCTATCACTCACCACTAGATAAAGAGACTGACGGCTATGATGGAAGGGAGGAAAAAGGGGAGAGGAAGAGAGCTTTCAATTGTGGAAAAGGAAGGAATCATGTAAATATTGCAGAAAAGAAGGAACCAAAAGCAAGGATAAAAGAAGCCAGAGATTTGTATATATGTTTGTGTACACACACACACACACACACACACACCATATATTATATGTTTTGTGAAAGGATGCTGACAGTCTGTAAATTTTATTTTATTCTGCTGAATTTTGTTAAGTTATATTTCTTTCAATTGAAAAAAGATAAAAACAAAAACAAGAGGACAGATATTTGCATTCCTTTTAAAAGTGTCCTCTGTTTCACAGAATCCTAGTTGAAGATGATCTCCATCTCAAGTTCTGTCCAGTCCAGTCCAACTTGGTGATCTCCATCTGGGGGCCTGCCCAGTCCAGTTCAACAGGCTCACCAACAACAAGCATCTGCACAACAGATTGTGCAAACACAATAGAAGAAGTATGGAAGACTTATTATTTTAAAATTTTAAACTGTAGTAATTATTTCTAAATGTACATTAATACAGATAAACTGGCATCTGCACATCTCTATTGTCCTCTCTGTTGGTGAGACAGTTTCTCTTTTACAGAAATGAAGAGGTGATCCCTCTACAATATATTTCTATTGACTCACAGGTTCAACATGTTACCTGAAAAGAAACATTTCAATTCAGTATCGAAGTTTCATAGGCTATTACATGTAGTGCAGAGAACAATCTTTTGATGCATTTTATGGAAGTAAGACTGCCTTGGAATGTTTGGCAAGTGTTGTTCTGTAGAGCAGATAATGTTTGTGCTTAAACAGGAAGATTTATACATCAGTTGACTCTGACATGAGTGCCTGAATTTATATTAATACCCTCTTGTTTTTGTCAGATTGCAGGTATGGCCTTAAAGAGATTTATTTTCCATTGCATTGTAAAATACAAAAATGTTTCCATTCCATGCTGGACAGTGATAGCAAATAAAAGTGGTCATGAGGGAGAAACATCCTATTATTGCCTCTGAGGGAGTCTTGTCAGCCACTCCCAAACCCCATTTCTTTTACAGGGCAGTTTCATTCCTGAGTTCCATCTGATGAACTGGGATAGATTGCTTCTAAATCTCTGAGTCAGTAGACCCCAAAGACATACAGACATGTCAAGCAACATTGGTGTCATGACTACTTTTCACTATTCAAGGCTACTACTGCCATAAACCTTACTCCATGGGGACATCACTAGACATGGTGAAGAGTATATGAATGAAAGATGTAGTGAGACATATTAGAAGTCTATCTGAAGGACTGTATCTCCCTATATGTTGGCACTCAGAGATCTTTGGGAGAGGCTCTTTTCTCTTCCTTATTACCTTTCCAGGCATGTTCGGTGGGAACAAAAGAGAGGGCCTTCTTAGTGCCTGCTTCCAAACTTTGGAACTCTTTACCTAGGGAGGCTACAATGCAGCCCTTCTTGCTGTCCTTTTTTCTTCAAGTGAAAAAGTTTCTCTTCCAACAGGTTCTTGGAAGTTGACTGCAATGAGCTTGTAATAGTGTGTTTTGTTTATTTTAATGTCTTTTAAATAATTTTAACTTAGTAGATTATTGTTTTTAATACATATAAACACACTGAGAAAGGTTTTTTTGGTATGTTTTAAACTGGCATCATGTTTTTTATCAATTGTAAGCTAACTCAAGTCTCATCAATGGGGAAAAAGTGGGATAAATTAATAAAACCATCATCATCACCAGCCCTATCTGGATGGGCCAAATAAAACAGCCTCCCTGTTCTCTTGCCAGGGAGACTAGATGACATATGGCCCAAACCCCAGTTCTGGTGCAAACAGACTGGATGACCTCTAGCTCATTCAGCACCAGAATTATGATTTACAACTGATAGAATCTGTTTTAAAAACTTACTATTTGCTCCATATTTTTCCAGAAGATCCAGAACCCTCCATTCTGATCCTGAGTAGCTGTTTAAAACATGACTGGCTGAACCATCCAGTGTATCTGCCATTGCTGCCACTTATTCTGGGGTCAGAATGAGTCACCCAGTCATGTGTTCAAGGCTGGGCATCTTATTCTGACCTCAGACCAAAGCAATCAGCTGTGGCGGTGGATACAGTAGGCAGCTCAACAGGACATGTTCACCATCAGATGCCTGGTGTCAGAATGGAGGGCCTTTGTAAAAGGGGATGGTTGAGGCAGCTCCGGGGCCAGGACAACCTAGGCTGTCACTGGCCAGTGCAGACAGGATCATCATCAGGACCATCATCATCACCATCATCATCATCAGAAGAATCCCATCTTTCCCCTAAGGCTTATTTTGAGAACTTAGGCGGGATACAGACCGCCCAAAAAGGGTGGTCTATCCGCACCTTGTTTTGCTGTGCGAGGGAGCCGTAGTAGACAAATCTCACGGCTCCCTTGTGCAGCAAAAAGAACCTGCAAAAAGCGCATTCTTTCTGCAGCGCCATTGTGATGCTGCAGTCTGCCAATGGTGCACTTGCGGCATCACAATGATGCTGGGACGTGTGGACACTAGGCGTTCATCACTTCAAAATGGCAGCACCCGTGTGTACAGGGTGATGCATGTATGGGCGGTGTGCCCTTGGCCAACCTGTAGCATGTAATGAGGGTGCACTTTAGGCCCATCTAGATTGGGCCTTGGAAACATTTCTTTTGGGTGACAGCTCCCAGAATCCCTCAGCCAGCTTCTCTTTCTCCACAACAAAAGATTTCCTTAGAGGATGCTGCTGCTACAGCTACAGTTGTGATTGCTGTTTCCTATTTTTTCTGCTGGTTGTATATGAGATATGATAACTGGTTAACTATAGGCAACAGTTGATGTTGTGGAAGTCTTTGACAGAGGAGGCACAGTGGGTTCCCCCTAGTCCAGTGTTGTTGTTTCCTCCCCTTTTCATTATGTGTGGGGAAGGCTTTATAATGCGTATGTTGATGTCCATTTGGTATTATTATCGTATATTTCTCAGGGAGGTGAATGTGGGTGAATGGAGGTGTAATACCATGGTGAATTTTTAGGGCAGTATGCCTGTATTATCTTTTATTTCCACCACTGTTTTAGTGCTTTCTTCCTTACTTTGTGTGTGTACATGTATTTGCATACACACACACACACACGTGCACACACCCTTTATTATAATACATAGAGTTATAGCTTTATTCTGTTTGCTTGTTTATATCCTGCTTTTCTACCAATGAACTGAGCTCAGGATAGTGTACACAGTTCTCCCTCCATTGCCACATTTCAGTTTTCTTTGCACATATCAATCTCATCCTGCAAGCAAGAGCCATAAAACCTAAACATCATGTGCGTGACAGCTGGGAGGGCTATTGTCAGCACAACACATTACATAATGATAGCAATAAGATTCTACTCTGCTATGGCTGCATCCTGTGGAATTCTGGGGTCTGTAGTTTGGTGAGGCACCAGTGTTATCTGGCTGAGAATTCTAAATGTGTGTTTGTATATATGTGTCTTCAAGTCGCCTGTTGACTTATGGCAGCTCTATGAATTTCCTAGGGTTTTCTTAGGCAAGGAATACTCAGGGATAGTTTTGCCAGTTCCTTCCTCTGAAAAATAATCTGCAGCATCTGGTACTTCTTGGTGGTCCCCCTCCAAATACTAACCAGGTCTGACCCTGCTTAGCTTCCAAGGTCAGACAGGATTTGGTGCCTTTACCCCCAACGTACACAGGATGTTGCCAAGGCAGTCAAAATGGAACTACAGTGTCATAACTGTGAACTGCCAAGGGGTTTAAGTCTCCTGGTATGAGCAATAATGCTTGTGAAGGGAGAACAAGCTATATCCTTTTTCATTGGCATTCTGAATAACATTTGTTTGTTTATTTATTACATTTTTGCCCCAGCTTTTGTCTTGGGGAGGTAATGTACACATCTTTTCTCCCCACTGTATCATCACAACAAGTCAGCCAGATAGAACACACTGGATTGTCTGGAGATGGCCCCTCCCCAACCAGCCTGAGATTTTTACTCAATTTACAAGATGGGAAAATAAAATTATTCCCTTAGTACTAAG
Organism: Sceloporus undulatus; assembly: GCF_019175285.1. NCBI lineage: Eukaryota > Metazoa > Chordata > Lepidosauria > Squamata > Phrynosomatidae > Sceloporus > Sceloporus undulatus. The sequence goes on along the minus strand of NC_056525.1, from coordinate 203,833,527 downwards.
CTAACACTTGGACGTAGTGCTAAGGGAATGTTTTTATTTTCCCCTCTTGCAAACTGAGTGAAAATATTGGGCTCATTGCAGAGGGAACATCTCCAGCCAATCAGGTGTTTTGATCAATGCCAGTACAATATTATTCAGCATCAAATCTACAACACAGTGCACTGTGTGCTGTTTTCCAAGAGGGGGAAGACAATGGATCTTCCTTAGTTGCTGGCCAAGGACTGGTGAATCAGCTGTCCTGTGTACAGGTAGCAGGAGATCCACACAGTGCCTTTCCCACATATAGAATCCCCGTTCTGCTTAAGATGGTTCCTAGAGACCATGGGTTGGGATGCTGGATTATCAGTCAACAGATAGGTTGCCCACTGTCTGGATCCAGACCCATACATGGCCAAGCTTCTGTAGCTTGTAATCAATAAAGTTGTGGCCTTTGTGGTGCATGCAAGGTACTAGAAAACTGATACAATGCCAATGTTAGAGGAATGGATAGTAAAACTAAATGATCTCATGGACAGATTGTCTGTTTATCACAGGAAAGTCAATTCAACAATATGAAAAGAAATGGAGGGAGGTGTCAAAATTGTGGAGCCAGGATGAGAGTGATCATTAAAATTCTGGTCAAAACAAAACAATCAAGGATTAGAGATTATGGACTGTATATAATAGATAGATAAGAGATGTTATATGTAAGAAGTTAGGTTCACATGCAGGAATCTCCTTCTTAGATAATACTATGTCTACATTTATTTGTTTGTTTACCTGTTTGTTTTTATGTAATACTAAAATAATAATAAAAAAATAAAGCAACAATAAGGTTGTGGCCTTTTCCACTCCAACAATTTGGTGTACGTATCTGCAATGGCATAACCCCTCCGAACAATGCTACTTGGTCTGCAATGTATAACAATATGCAGACAGCAGGATTTGGTGCATGGCACAAACATCCATGTGTTTCAGATAATAGTGTTTTCAGTAAGGGCTATGTTTATAAAGCTATGTGGAAAAGACTAGTAGGGAGTCCATGTTTGTACTTCAAAAGAAGACAGCAATAACATGCATGTTGAAAAAATTAACCCACTTTCAGCTATAGGGCTTGTTATATTCTGAACATTGGTCACTTATGTTCAAAGAAAGAGTGCAAAGCCTCTCTGTCTAGGTCACAGCTACTAACAAGAGAAATCTGTGGAAAACCCCAACAGTACAATTTAGAAATGTTCCCATTGCCCCAACAGCACTCTCTGATCTGCTGGAATTGTCATTTTAATCACTTCATTCTTATAAATAGCAGAATTTTATCTGAAGGTTTTCCTCTGAATATTAGCCTAACAAATATTTATGAGAACTTTTTGACAGCACAACTGGAAGCAAGAAAGAACCTTTTGAAAATAAACCAAATTCAGAGTAACTCTAGCATACAACCAAATGAATGTATGCATGTATACAGTCATCACACATGGCAATTACATGTGATTTACATGCTTTTTATTTACATAATTGGCTCAGGTCCAGGCTATTTGGCACACCATATCTCCCCATATGAACCAGCCTGCACTCTGAGATCATCAGGATTGGTCCTTTTCTCAGTCCCCTCACCATCACAAGCAGTTAGTGAGGACACAAGAGATGGCCTTCATTGTGGCAGCCCTAGACTCTGGAACTCCCTTCCCAGGGAGGCCAGAAATGCCCCTCCTTGTTGTCCCTCTGTAGGCAGCCTAAGACAATTTTGTTTAGATCTCTTTATTCCAACAGGCTTTTATTACAGAAAGTCTTAATTATACTGTTTTAAGCAATTTTATCTTTCTTAAAACTGCATTTTATTCTTTTAATGAGTGTTGTGTTTTAATATTTTAATTCTATTTTGATGTTCACTTCTGCATGTTATATTGTTCTTTTAAATTGGAAGGCACTTTGAGTTCCAATTTTCTAGAAAAAAGTGAGATATAAATGTATCTGACATCAATACCAGGAAAGATTCTGGAGCAGATCATTAAACAGAGAGTCTGTGAACATCTAGAAGGCAATGCCATAATCACAAAAAGTCAACATGGGTTTCAGAGAAACAAGTCATGCCAGACAAATCTGATCTCTTTCTTTGATAAAATTACCAGCTTGGTAGATGAAGGGAATGCTATGGATATAGTATATCTTGATTTCAGTAAGGCCTTTGACAAGGTTTCCCATGACATACTTGCAAACAAGCTTGTAAAATGTGGGCTAGACAAAGTAACTGTTAAATGGATCTGTAATTGGTTGACCGGCCAAACCCAAAGGGTGCTCAACAATGGCTCTTTTTCAGCCTGGAGAGAAGTGACCAGTGGGGTCCCACAGGGCTCTGTCCTGGACCCAGTGTTATTCAATATCTTTATCAATGACTTGGATGACAGAATTGGGAGCATACTTATCAAATTTGCAGATGACACCAAATTAGGAGGAATAGTTAATACTCCAGAGGACAGGATCAACATTCAAAATGATCTGAATAGACTAGAAAGCTGGGCCAAAGCTAACAAAATAAAATTCAACACAGAGAAATGTAAGGTACTGCACTTAGGGCAGAAAAATGCAATGCACAGATATAGGATGGGTGACACCTGGCTGAATGAAACTACGTGTGAAAGGGATCTGGGAGTCCAAGTAGACCACCAGTTGAACATGAGTCAACAGTGCGATGCGGCAGCTAAAAAGGCCAATGCAATTTTAGGCTGCATCAATAAAAGTATAGTGTCTAGATCAAGAGAAGTAATAGTGCCACTGTATTCTGCTCTGGTCAGGCCCCACCTGGAATACTGTGTCCAGTTCTGGGCACAACAATTCAAAAAGGACATTGAGAAATTGGAGCGTGTCCAGAGGAGGGCGACTAAAATGGTGAAAGGTCTGGAAACCTTGCCCTATGAGGAACGACTCAGGGAACTGGGGATGTTTAGCCTGGAGAAAAGAAGGTTAAGAGGTGATATGATAGCCCTGTTTAAATATTTGAAAGGATGTCATATTGAGGAGGGAGCAAGCTTGTTTTCTGCTGCTCCAGAGAACAGGACCCGGAACAACGGATGCAAACTACAGGAAAAGAGATTCCACCTCAACATTAGGAGGAACTTCCTGACAGTAAGGGCTGTTCGACAGTGGAACACACTCCCTCGGAGTGTAGTGGAGTCTCTTTCGTTGGAGGTCTTTAAGCAGAGGCTAGATGGCTGTCTGCTTGGGATGCTTTGATTTGGATTTCCTGCATGGCAGGGGGTTGGACTGGATGGCCTTTGTGGTCTCTTCCAACTCTATGATTCTATGATTCTATATTTTCCCTTGCTCCTAGAATGGACATTATAAAATTCTGGGTCACAGAATTGCTTGTGCACTTGGATTCCCATTCTGAACTTTTAAAGTGTACAATTTGAGATTTTTAAATGAAATTAAAAGCTGAGGGTTTTCCTAATTTGATTTCTTTGTACCACTGTGTAAAAAAATCTTATTTTGAAGCTTGTATTCCCTATATGTCAAGGTTCAGATTGCCCACTGCAAAACATGAATCTTCCTAGTGCTAGAGAGGAATAATGTGTCTTCCCTAATGATATCAAAAGCCTAATTTTTCACACATTAGAGAGGTAACTGGATTGCTATGCTGACTTGAAAGCAAGGCTTCGTAGGTTCCAAATGCATCTAGCTGAACTCTCTTCTTCAAACACACAGAAGGTTCAATTCCAAAATTAATGTTTAGTTCTGGTAACCTTTGGAGATCTGATGGATCTGGAGCAGAAACCTCAGATTTGCAATTAACATGTGGTCATGAGAAGATCACTGAAATTTTGTCTGTTCCCATGTTACATTTTAAAATATGTTTGATTAATACATTAATGTTTGATTAATACATTAATTAGGCTATTTCTTTTAAAGCAATTATATTAAAATTTGGCAGATTGAGCATATACTATAATTAGGTATAGAATAGTTTTTTTACGATGTAATTTTGGCATACAAAAAAAGATGGCCCATGTGTAAAGAGAAATATTGAATATTTTATTAAACATTTTATTACTTTCTATTTTGCCATTTTATTTTTCCTTGGCTCTTTCTTCCTGATTGTTACACTGCTACGCTGTCCTTTGGATTAAGGGGATAGACCATGGAAGAGTGCAGTTCACACACCATGAGATGTTGACTACAGTGTTCTGGATGAGAAGCTTAGGCTGTGGAGTGGCCATCTCACTCTTCCTAATGGTAGAGCCAACTCTATTAGGTTTCAGAAAATCATAGATTTGGAAGAGTCCATAACTGGACACAGTATTCCAGGTCAGTTCTGGCCAAAGCAGAATAATTACTTCCTTTAATCTAGACCAGGGGTAGGCAACCTGCAGCCCGCGGGCCGGATGCGGCCCGGTGAGGCCTTGGGACCGGCCCCAGCCCGGTCCTGCCGCCGATTGCCGCCAGGGCCTTTGGCCTTTTGCACGCAGGGGCAAGGGGGGCAATTGTCTATAGATGCCTCAGAAACATGCATTTATATTAGCATTTTTTTAAAAATTAGCAATTTTTTTTGCATGTCCTCCACTTTTTTAAAAAAAGTGTCCACCATTTGAAAATGTTGTCCTACATTTGTCCCGGTTTATTTATTTATTTAATTTTTTAAAAATATTTAATTATTTATTTTTTGGCTTCGGCCCCCCAGTTGCCTGAGGGACAGCAACCCGGCCCCCGGCTCAAAAAAGTTGCCTACCCCTGATCTAGACATTGTAGTCCTATTGATGCAGCCTAGAATATCATTGGCTTTTTTAGCTACTGCATCACATTGCTGATTCATTTTTTTAGCCTGTGTTCCACTAAGACTCCTAGATGCCTTTTGCATATACTGTTGTCAAGCCAGGTGTACCCCATCCTGTATCTGTACATTTGATTTTTACTATCCAAGTATAGTATCATACATTTCTCCCTGTTGACATTCATTTTGTTCATTTTGGGCCAGCTTTCTTGTTGGTTTAAAATCTATTAGTTTAAAATGCTTTTGTTGGTTAAAAATATATTAACCTTGGAATTAACTATCTATCAAATGCTAATCATAAACAAAAATTGTAAATAAAGATTCCTATAGCAATTTGCATTTGCAAAAAATAAAAATAAAAATGAATCTAAACATTCTAGTGTAACCTAAACACTATAATTGCTCAACATTGAAGGATTAGCAAAAAGATTTGCAAATATCTAGATCTAGGATTTGAGTTAAGAACCAGCTGGAAATGTGCAATTTGTTGGCTTTTCACCATAGTCCCTCACTAAACTAATTAATAATTTAACTAATATTCAATAATTTAACTAACAGCTGGGTTTCAATTCCTGGGGCAGTGCACTTACATTGCACAATCATGGCAGTTTTTGCTCCACCTTAATTGCAATTGGTGCATCCACTGGAATCCAGGCATTGTAGTCTGGTGAGGTACTTAAAATTCTCTGATATTGCTCTAGTGTTGTAGTGCAAGAGAGTGGACTATGACTTCTCTGGTAGATAATTCCATGTACTCCACCGAATTCCCACAAGTTAATTTAATCAAACAAGCAAGGAAACAAATAAAATCACCCACAAATGCCTTCTAATAGGTGGTGGGGTCATTTTGACATGTTTTTGACACCTTGTGCCACTTTAGGTTCAGGAACTTTTTTAAATGACTTCTGGATGTTTCCTGTTGTTACAAAATGCCTCATTTGGTTCCTAATGGCTAAGGGGTCACAAGAACATGGAGACGGTGCCTGTCACACACTTAGAAGGCATTTGGGGGCAAAAACTGATTGTTTTGGGTGTGTTAGAAAGTGCATTTTTTCATTGTCTCCCAGGGGAGCCTTCTACAGTCGAACATCCCTGCTTTGCATGGACTCCAGATGAGGGTTCTATCATGATTTGGATTTCCTGCATGGCAGAGGGTTGGACTGGATGGCCCGGGTGGTCTCTTCCAACTCTATGATTCTATGATTCTATGATTCTATGTGATCCATGATATATTTCATGGGATTTTATCTCAAGAACTCAAGAAAATTTAGGAGCTTATCCCATTAATGAATAAGATGGCTTACCTCTTCCGGCTTGAATTCAGGATCCGGGATGCCCCTGGATGTTATCATACCTAAATCACTGCTAAACTAGATTTGTTATTGCCACCCAGATGCATCCCAGGTCAAAGCCTCACTCAGCCAGCACTTTTTTGAAGCCAAGGAGCTTCCAATTTCAAAAATGTGCCAGCTGAGTGAGGCTTCAACCTGCAAAGCATCTAGGTGGTGGCATACCAGCTAGATCAACAGCGATTTAGGTAGGATAACATCCGGGGGCATCCCAGATCCTGAATTCAAGCTGGAAGAGGTAAGCTGACTTATTTTTTAATGCAATAAGCTCATTAGTTTTGATTTAGTACTCACCAAAGTGTGTTTCCCCATTACCCACCCACTTCCTCTTCCTCTCTGCCTTTCTGGAGAAGAATCAGTTGAGGAAAGGAGAGCATACTGCTAGAGCCTTCGATCTGGAAGCAACCTAAGTATGCTCACATTTCTTTTCTTTTTCATCACTTGGTAAAGGGACTTCCGACAAGTGGTAGCTTGTGGCTGCAAGGTTAGTATGGCAGTGAAATCTGTTCCAGGTTTTAGGCCAGACTTTAATGGACCATTCTAGTGCATTCTAGGATTTATTTATTTATTTGCTTATTTATTGTGCTTATATTCCACCATTCTCTCAAAATGGCATCTGAGATGGTTCAAAGCTCAATATATTGTATAATTTATAATTTGAACTAAATACTGAAGAGGGGTTCACCATTCTACTTACACCAGAGCCGCCAAACACCAATGCATCAAACTCAATTGGGTGTTGAACATTCTCTTTTATAGACTTGTGAGAAAACAGTGGATGGTAGATATCAGCCAGCAAGTAAGAGCTGCAAATTGTGAGACAACTACAGCTCATCAGTGTAATACTTTCAGTAGGTCCAAAATAATTCACAGAAGCATCTTGACTTGAGATCTAGAGTCATCATGTCTTATAGACCTTGGGAATGTTACTTTTTAAGATTACAATGTCCAGATTCCCCCAGCAGAATCCCCCAGCCAGTGTTGTTTTCTGAGGGTTGTGCCTCCCCCCCAAAAAAAAACCTTTCCCCAAACTTTGGTGTTCTTTATCAGAAATGGGAGAGTTGGGGAAGAGATTTGCACATGCCTTAAATATGTATAGATACATTTGTTGGATCTAACTTGGAACTGGATTTCATTTGTCTGAATGCTCAAAATGTAACCAATTTGTGTCGTTCTATGTCTGTTTGCCAAAATTAATAGGCCCGTATTATTTTACCTTTTAAAATATCCCTACAAATGTGCAATGTTTTGGATACTCCTTGGTATAAAAGAAACAGATATTGTGAAGCTGTGTGTATAAATCAAGAGCCACAGAGCTTGAGATTTATGCTAATCCAAATATCTCAGTGGAATTAAACATATGAGAGGAGAAACCAGAGTGAGCCATGTAGATGATTGACTTATTCTTGAGATGAGGTACACAGCTGAAAGCAAAGCTAGATCCTAAGGGATTTATTCACCATGCCATATAAATGTAATTCCCCCTCTCATCAAGAATATTTGTGTGTACCGAAGGAAGAATTGACCCTTAGGTCATTTCAAACCTTTGTTTATTAGCAGGAAAAATGACAGATTAGGCTTAAAAAAAAACCTTAGATGTGAATGAGTTTCTTACAATGAATGACCATCTGCTGATAACTGAGTGATTTAGAAATGAGGGAATTTTTTTTTATTGGTTCTTAATTTTTCAAATATCAAAGAGCAGAAGATGATCCCTGTGCTTGGACTTTTTGTCATTGGCTCCCCAATTCCTTCTATAAGTACTGAATTAACTTTGGCTGTAATCATTTTAAATAGATGAGTAATACAGTATCATTCTACCCTACTAGCAAGTCTTGAAGAGCACAGTACCTTTGACTTCTACTCAGACATATAATGGTACCATTATTAGAGGGACTATGCAAATATCAGGGTTTTTAGTTTTTAATTGTTGTTTTTATGCTTTTTATGCTTTGATATTGTGTTTTTAATATGTTATACTGTTTAATACTGTCTTAAGGGGGGGGAGGGATAAAGTGTTTTTAATTGTTATATTTTATATTTTACTGTTGTCAACTGCCCGGATTGGTTTGCCATAGGGCTGTATACAAATTATTATTATTATTATTATTATTAAACAGAGAATTTTACGGGGTAATATCATACAGTATTTTATTGTTATGAAGGTCCCCCCCCCTTTTTTTTTTTAGAAAGTTATTTTTAAGAATATTCTAATCACAATATTTTGCTAGTGGGAGAATGCATTCTGCCTCTCTTTCATTAATATGCCCATTTCAGTTTTTTTGTGACTACCCTCCTGTTAGTGACATACGTAGGCATAAGTTGTATTATGCATGTGGAGTAATTTTTGTTTAGACATTGTACAACAGTCATATCCAACTGACAGTAACATAAGCAGAGTTGCTTATTTGGGATCATTAGATATGTGATAGCTCCTTAAAGTACACAAATAACAAGTGAACGTGCATTCCTTTTATGCATTTTCTTTGCACATCTGCAGCTGAATGATGGTTTGCCAGTCATGCACAGTGACCACTGATTCACATAAGTAGTACTATGCTGATATTCAGTGTAGGGGTTATATAATATAACTCTGTCACTAGCCTTTTATGCTATGCTGAAGCAAGAAAAGTTCTTGACCTAGAGAGCTAGCATGCTGTAGTGGTTTGGATATTAGACTAGGACACTGGGAGACCAGGGTTCAAATCCCCACTCGGACATGGAAACTCACTGGATGACCTTGGGCAAGTCACACTCTCTCAGCCTCAGAGGAGGGCAAAGGCAAATAATTTCTGAACAAATCCTTCCAAGAAAACCTTGTGATAGCTTCATCTCAGGGTCACCACAAGTCAGAAATTACTTGAAAGAACACAGCAAAGAAGGGTCTTGCCTTGATTTTGTGACCTATTTGTTAGTCCTGTAACATGCCTGTGATAAATTTTGAGTAAGCGATTGATTTTTAAAATAATCATTTATCTTATTGTTTTAGGATTTCTTGTTGTCTTATTCTGATAGGAACACCATGTAATCTTCTATCTGGAGTCTCAGCAAAGCTGACTGTGGTAACAATAGCCTTCTAGCATTTTGTGTTATTTAGGTAGGATACAGACCACCCAAAAAGGGTGATCTGCCAGCACCTCCTTTTCCGCCGGCAGGAAACCGCAACGGATAAACCGTGCGGTTTCCTGCTGGCAAAAAAAGAACCTGCAAAAAGAAGGTTCTTTTTCTGGCGTATTTGTGATGCCCGAGTGCGCCAATGGTGCACTCAGGACATCACAAGTGCACCATGACATGCGGATGCTAAGTGTCAATCGTATCAAAATGGCAGCACCCTGTGTACAGGGCGCTGCCATTTTGACTTACAGAATACGTACTAGGGTTAGGGAGCATCTGCATGGTGCACGCTCCCTAACCCTAGTACCGCTGCCGCCATGTCACATTTTGCCCATCTGTAACAGGCCTTAGGTTTCTAAATTTTAATTCCTATATCTTTCTTTACCATCTTTCTTTAGGGAAATCCAGTTCCTAGTTCTCAGTACAGTAGATCTGTTTAATCAATGGAATTTACATGAATCCTGACGTACCAATGATGTATATTCAGGGAGTCTACCCTACTTAGGACTAACAGTTGGATTTAGGCCATTGTGTGCTTAAAATCTAAGAGACAGAATCTCTGAAAAGCCAGTCAAGGTATCTTACTTCTGTATTTTACACTAAAGATATCCTTTATTGATTTATTTTTAGAATGTATTCAAAGATACTTAGTGAAGTGTTTGAGCAACAAAGCATATTTAGCTTCTTGTTGTTCCTAGTTTTACAATTGGATTTTAGACATGCCTGCTCAGAAAAAAAGTGCCACTGAGTTCAATGGGACTCATTCCCTGGAAAATGAATACAGGAATACATCCTCAAGAAGTAATTTTGGAATTGCACACTTTAAATCAATGACACACTTTAAATTTTAACAGTCAAGAGATTTAGGCTAAAATTCTGCAGCTAAGCAAACTCAACTTTTGTTTACTTTAATGAAAACATTACAAAGATCTAACAATAATACTTTATGTTACAATTTATAGTATTTATGTTTCAGCTTCCAATTCAATTCCAGAGCTTGATTTGTAAGATGATATCCTGAAGTGGCAATATCAAAATGCTTCTTTGCTGCATTTCTTATTTTTTCCCTTCTTTTTTTTTTGAAGGATTATCAGCCAAATCAAAACATAAACAATGGTGAAGTGGAAGGTCTTTGTTATGCATGAGGTCCAGTGACCATTTGAAAGCAGACTCAGTGTCAGCCGATGACAGATGGTGAGACTGTCCTTGCAAATTTTTCACCTTAACTTGTCTGGCTATATGGAAATACCCTAGGATCACTGGGGACACTCCAAATGATTCTTAATATCACATGCAAGAAGATGGAATATTATTATTATTATTATTATTATTATTATTATTGATACTATTACTACTATTTTTTTTAGAAGTGAAAGAGTTTCTTTGTGATTCATATGATTTCTTCATGCATGGAAATCTATAAAATGAATATTTCAGTGCTGTCCATTGAAAAGGAACAATGCATGGCAGAATACAATCTTTCTTCAGGGCTCTTAAATGTATTCATGGGCCTGGAAAATAGGGATGGAATAGAAATTCATTTGGCTCCCATTTCATGTGAATTTGCCTAATTTTGCACTGTCAAACAAACATATGAGTCAAAACTCAGTTGTACACACTCTCCACCTCTCTCTCTCTTTCTGTGGCAAAATTACATAAAAATCCTCACAGTAGCAGAAATACACACAAAAATGTGCATAATTTTTCACACAAACATTAAAACTGTCTCAGCATTCAGGATTGGACAAACATACAATTGGGGAAAAAATATTACATTTCAGGAGGAACTGAATTTAAGATTTAAAATAATGGGAACCTGAGAGAAATTGAATTCTGTAAATTTGTCTAACCAAATCATGCAAAAGTAACACAAAAGCAACTAAAAACAGTACCAATATATCCCATCCCTTTTATTTAGATCACAGTATGCATATCAGCTGAATCAAGGCAATGATTTCATTCTCCCAGCTCTGTAAAAAAGGCAGCTTTTTATTTTATTTATTTTTTTCCTGTAAGAACGCATTCTGAGTCAAAAGATGAACAAATATTCTTTCCCTTAGGGCAGCTTTGCATGTGAGCTACTTTCTGCTTAGCATGGTGTGCAAAAGTATGTTGCTGTGGTAACATACAGTAATGCACTTTGCACATGACTCTCTTCAGATGATGGAAAGCACCATGTAGAGAAAGGAGTAAAATAACAAGTGCAATATGTTAAACATACTGTGAAGATGTCTTAACAAGGCTAGGTTTAACTTATTCAATACAAAGGCTCAGAGAATATGACCTACATCTCTTTGTTAAAACAAGTGGCATTTAGATAGCTGATCCACATAGAATAAGGCATCCAAGTATCTGTGGTGTTTATTCATATTTAAAAGGATATTAGAGATTCACATTTTTCTCAGTATCTTGCTATCTACAGACCAAAGTATTATCTCTGCCATAAAGCAGGTTTCAATGAGAGTGAAGTTAAAAGTGAATGATAGGATATAGTGTATGGGTATTAGTAGGGTATAATTAAACTCCTTTAAAATAATTTTGCTAGAAGTGGATTGCACAGAACCCTTTCACAACATCTGTTTCAAGTGGTCAGGGATCTGATGTGATTTGGCCAATAGAGAATGTAAGCTCTTTCACAGTCCACTTAGAAGAATTTGCTCATCATTTCAGTTCAGCTGGACTTCTCACTGACTTTCAGTACCATCAGTCATGGTATCCTTCTGAGTCGCCTCTTTAGCATGAGGCCTAGTGGTACTGTTCTACAATGGCTCTATTTTTTCTTGGAGAGGTACTGTCAGAGGATAGTGCTGAGGGATTCCTGCTAGACATCTTGGCCATTGGACTGTACAGTCCTTGGGGGTGCAGTCGTGTCCCTTATGCTATTTAACATCTGCATGAAACTAGTGAAAGACGTTGTCTGGAGTTTTGGGGTCAGGTGTCACCAATATGCTGATGAACCCAACACTGTAACTTCTTTCCACCTGATTCAAAGGGAACTGTTCCTGTGCTAAACATGTGCCTGGCAGCTGTAATGGACTGGATGAGGACAAACCAATTGAAGATTAATCCAGACAAGACAGATGTGCTCTTGGTCAGTCAAAAAACAGATCTGTGAATAGGGATTCAACCTGTGTGAGATGGGGTTACATTCCCACTAAGAACACAGGTTTGCACTTTGGGGGCTATTCCTAGATTCAACACTGAGCCTAGAGGCCCAGATTTCAACAGTGACCAGGAATGTCTTTGCACAGGTAAAGCTAGTGCTTCAACTGTACTTATTCCTGGAGAAGATCTGGCCATGGTGAAACATTCCTTGCTTACATCCTGATTGGATTACTATAACATGCTCTATGTGAGGTTGCCTTTGAAAAGTGCTCAGAAACTTCAGTTGTTCCAAAGAGCTGTAGCCAGGTTGTTAACCAGGGCTGGCTACAGGGAACACAATTCCCTTGTTACACCAGCTGAACCGGATGGACACAATTCAAAGTGCTTGTAATGACTTATAAAGCCTTGTGCAGCTTGCGTCCAGGTTATTTGAAGGCCTGTATCTTCCTTTATCAGCCCATTAGAGCTTTAAGATTGTCTGGAGGAGCCCTTCTCTCTGTCCCACCACACTCCAGGTTTTTGTTTGGTGGGAACAAGGGAGGGCCTTCTTGTTGACTTCTCTCAAACTGAAAGACCAGGGATGGCCCTATCCTTACTCTCCCTTCTGACAGCAGGTCAAAACCATTTCTGTGCCATCAGGCTTTCCGCAGGTAATAGGTTTTGACTTTTAATGCTGTTCTATTTCTAAGCTTGTATACAGCAGGGGTAGGCAACCTTTGAGCCGGGGGCGGGGTGCTGTCCCTCAGACACTGGGGGGGCCCGAAGCCGGGGGGGGTGGAGCTCCACCCTCCGGGGGCGGAGCCGCGACCACAGGGGGTGGAGCTTCCACCCGCTCGGGCGGAGCCGCATGGTCAGGGCGGGTAGCTTCCACCTATCCGGGGCGGAGCCACATGGTCACGGGCGGAGTTTCGCCCTCCGGGGGCAGAGCTGCATAATAATAACAATATGTGCAAGAAGCTACTAGGCAATGCCATAACACAGGAAAAATGCATGCCACTGTCTCAACCCAGGAAAAGAGCAAGCAAGGTCCATGTGTGGGGGATTTGAAGAGAAACCAAGGAACAACCAATAAATATGCAATAATTGACAAGAATGGAAGGGACTAGGCAGAAGGCCACAAAACAGCAAAAAATGCATGCCACTGCCGCAAACCACGGATTTCTGTTCTCTCCCTTGCCGCCCGCCCGGCCGCACGACCACCAGCCAGAGCAGAATCCAAGCCCGACACGCTGCATCGCACCGCACACAAAAAAAAACACCCCACTCCCCGTCCACACCAGGTTTCTGCTCTCTCGCTGCCGCCCGCCACACCTACCCCACCACTGGCAACGACCGCCATCTGCGCCGAGCACAGCACACCAACCAACCCTTTCCCACCCTTACTACGCCCAACCCCACTGGATCTCGCTTCTATTCCCATGAACGCCCTCTCTTCGATCTCCCCTCTCTCTCCATACCATTCACCTTCCCTTCCTCTCGCTCTCCCTTTCCTCCCCTCCTTCCCTCTCTCCACCCTTCCCACCATTTCTCTCTCTCTCTCTCCTCCCTCCCCCTCCCTCTCTTCCTCTCCTCCCACCCTCTTCTCTTCTCTCCTCTCTCTCCCTCCCCTCCCCCTCCCTCTCTTCTCTCCTCCCCTCCCCCCCACCTCTCTCTCTTTTTCTTTCCTCCCTCCTCCCTCCCTCCCTCCTCTCTCTCTTCTGCCTCCTCTCCTTCCCCCTGCCCCTCCATTTTAGGAGGGAGGAGGGGGGCGGGCCAGGAGGGAGTGGCAGAGCCAGGAGGGGGTGGGCGGCGCCCATTGGAAGGCCTGCTGCACTGCTGGAGCCCCGTTTCAGGGCTCTGGTGGCGCAGCGGGCCTCCCAGAGGCCGGTGTGGCTCCTGGAGCCATGTTTCAGGGCTCCGGGGCCGCAGTGGGCCTCCTAATGGGGCCGCCATTTTGCCCTTCAAAATGGCAGCCGGAGTGGCCGAAATCGGCGCGAGGGACGGGGCGGCCGCGAAAGGCGCCCGCGGGCCGGCGGTTGCTGACCCCTGGTATACAGTCTTTCAATATTTTAAAAATATTTTAATGGTTTAACTCTCATGAATTGTTTAATTGCTTTAAAAAAAATTATTTAACTTTTATGTTTGTATTGTTTTTTTGTATTTGTTAGATACTTTGAGTCCCACGATCAGGAGAAGGTGAGGTTATAAATGAATAAAACAACAACAACAACAACAAACAGAACTTTCTATAATAGCAGACGTAGTGGGAAGCTGACAATTGCTTCAACTAGATCCTCAAAGAAGTAAGATGAAGTTCAAGAAATTGCTGATGTTTAGTGTGCCACGCCGTAAAATGCAGCATACAAACATACACCACAGGTACAGCTAGTGAATTTCAGGCACCGAAAGTGGACAATTTGTGTGCATACAATGTGTGTACATACCTCATATTCCATGTAGACTACAGGCCCAAGATACAAGGCACAAGACAGGGTTTTACTATAAAGTCACTACTAATATCTGGAAAGCCAAAGAATTAGATATATACGTGTCCCAAATAAGTGAGTAGGATTCTTAATTTGATGATATAAAGCTCATAACTACATTGTGTCCTGCTGCGACTTTATGCCTGTGCAATCTCCTCCATAACATTAGTAGCTGGCTTATATTTATTATGCATTAGATTTGAATACCAAAGATAATTATTCTTGAATAAAGAGTTGAAAACAAGACCTAAAATGAATATTACCATGAAGAAACCATATGGCATTTAAAAAAAATGATATAGGGATACACTGTGCTCTTGGAGGAAACATTGAAATGATTAACTGTGTAAGACTTGAGAGTGCAGGATGAGCAGCTCTCTCTGTTAACACTGCTTTGGGATCCAGACAGACTAGGGACCAAGCCACACATTCTGTTGTAGAGATGTTGGAATTAGGTATGAGAATATGAGATAAAAAATCAGGGCTGGCCCTATCATTAGGCAGAATGATTGCCCATGGCAGCAGATGCTCAGAGTGGCAGCAGCCTCTGGACCACTTTTCTGGGACTTCTTAGTGTTCCCCTCAGATAGCAGACAGAACTATATTTGCCAACAACAAAGGCTCTTCCACATACCAATTATGCATTCTGACACCACTCAACTGCCATGGTTCCACCCCATTGAATCCCGAGATTGGGAATTTTGGAAGATAGTTTGATTCTCTGTCAAAGAACTGCAGTGCCCATCCCAAGCTATAGTCCCAGGATCCCACAGTCATGAGAGTGAAAGTGGAAGCCAAGTGGAATAACAGCGTAGTGTGAAATCGCCCCCATATTCAGAGCAGGAGAACAAATGGGAAGCAGCAGTTGCAGCAGAGTAGTTACAGCCGCAAATCTTTTACCACGGAGAAAGACAAGCTGGCTAGAGGATTTTGGAAGCTGTCATCCAGAAGAATCTTTCCAAGCTCTAGGATTCCTTTGTTTTTTTACTACTAGTGTATATTTATTCCTTTCCACTCCCACCCCCCCAGTACTGCGATTCAAAGTAGCCTATATATAAAATCACATACATATTTAATACAAAAAAACATCGGTGGTTTGTTAGCCTCCCTGAGGAAATTTCAAAAACTGGGACCAGGCATTCAGAAGGCCCTTTCCTTTGTTATTACAAAATATGCTTGGAAGGTAGTGGGACGACGAGAGATGAACCTCTCCCAAGATCATGGAGCTCAAACAGTCTCAAGGAAATTGGGAGCTCTTGCATGAGAAGAAAGCCAAAACAGAGGAGTCAGTAGTTGCTCTTCTCCATGTCCCTCCTCATGCCATTGTAATGTTCTGTTCTCTTCCCAGGGAAGACAGTCCTAGAAGCATGTCTTTTTTCATGCTGGAAAATCCATTTGACAAAAAGCATGCTTTTACAACTGACTTTCTTAGGAAGAGGACAGAATGTTATGATGGCAGGTGGAGAGGCACACAGAGAGTCACTATTCTCCCACTTCATTTCAATTTCTTTTCTCATGCCATAAGGCTACATTTATGCTTCGCATGTGAAATGGGGAGAGTGTACTGTGATGGCATTTTATCACAGTGACTTTATTGATAATACATTATTCTCTTCCCCCCTTCAGACAGCACATTGATTTTAACATTCCCACTGGAAGTGATTCTTGAGGTTAAAAGTTCTATTTTAGGTCTCTCATGGGCTATAGAATGCCCAATAATGGCCGAGTCACCGCAAATGCAGCCCCCTTCTCAAGCTTTACCCCAAAGATTACCTTTTACAGGGTATTTTACAGGGCTTTTTGTCTCTTCTTTTGCCGTCCTTCTGAGGAAGAAAGAGAGGAAGCGCAGGTGTGGGCAAGTGCAAAGGCCAAGCAAGAGATAGGCCACACCCCCCCCTCCCGTGACGGCAACCCCGGACGACTAAAGCCCGGCTGGAGAGTCAACCCCGGAAGAAGACAGGAAGGAAAAGTCCCAGATGGACAGTATCACATAGAGCAAAAGCGTAAGCCGCTTTGCCATAGGAGATGGGGAAGGATAAGAGGAGTGCGAGTAACGACGCGAGCGAAAGCAAGAAATGTATCAAGCAGAGCGGTAAAGGACACACGAAGAGAATAGAGAGCGAGAAGCATCGATTTGAAAGAAGAGTAGCAAGGATTTTAAGCATTTTCAGAACTAGAAACGATAATGACTGAAAGAGGACGAAGGGGGAGCATGTAGAGCCACTAGAGGACAAAGGCGAAGGACCGGAGAGAGTAGAAGCGGAGTGCGAGAGGTATGGAAGAAGAGAGAGAAGGAAAGGAGCTTGGCACAAAGGTATAGACACACGGGGACGGAGTGATAGAGTGATGAAGAATCACTGTGGTCATATACAGAACCTGTGAGAAACATTCTCAGGCAGTCAACTCTTCCGATCGTGGGAAAGAACTAAAGTGTTACCCCTACTGATGTGGTCACATTCACCACTCAGTCTCTTCACATAGTTTCACCCAATACAGAAGCATGACCCATTCTGCTGTGTGTATGTGTGAAGGTGATCCACATATAGTGCGGCTGTTCATTGGACTGTGGGGCTGCTCAGATTTAAAGTCTGCTCGATGATGAAACACATCTTTGCTCTTAAATTCAGCCAAAAATAATTGGTTCCGAATAAGGAGTAAACTACGATTGCTTGTGTATTCCTGCTATATGTACAGTGTGCAGTTCTCCAGGATATTGTTGGGAATTTCAGCTTCCTTCAATTCCTACCCCGCATAGCCGCCATGAGGCATGCTTGAAGTTGCAAATGAACAACATCTGAAGGGCTGCATGATTCCCATCGCTGCCTTAGAAGAAGAACAAAATATGAAAATGTTAAACCAGGGCTGGTTAACCTATGGCTCTTTATATTTCAGTGAGGTAGTGGTCCCATCACCCCTCAACATTACACAGGCTGGCTAGGTCTAATGGGGATGAAAGTTCAACAATATCCAGAAGGCCACAAGTTCTCCACCCTGTATAAAACAAGTAAAGTGGAGTTTTATGTAAACCTTTGATAGCTACCATTATGACCTCTTGGAGTAGTATTGTTACAGATTGTGGCCTAGCTAAAATTAACCACATTTAAGTCCTGATGGCATGTTACACATACTCAGCTACCTGTAATATACATTAGAGCAGGGGGAGTATTTTCAATGGGTCATGACTAACTTATCCCTGATTTCAGAGGACTTATTTTAATTTGATCAGAGCCTTAAGTTTTAAACCTATACACTCTTTGGATATTGGTAACACCTTCTAGCAGTTTTTGCATGTAGATAAGGATCAAATCTCTCTCTCTCTCTCTCTCTCTTTTAAAACTACAAAATAAAACCCTGATAGCTTAGGTTCTTATCTCTTCAGTCTTGCAGAAGATCATATATAGATAATGAAGGGTTAGGTGAGAAGTTAGTGAATTTAGTGACACCTCCCCCCGCCCCACCGCCGCCCAGGCAGCATGGATTTTAATGAGAAAAACTTTGCTGTCATTTCTTCACTGTCAGCATCAGGTACTATAATTTGCTCATGTAATACACTTTGGCCTAAAGGTATTTTACCACCTAGCAGAATGATTTCATAACAAAAGAATCAATAGCTCATTATTTGTGAACTCAGAATAGTTTGCATGTTGCTTTAGAGATTTCATTACATTTAGCAGGTTATTTGCAAATTAAAGCAATCTTTGGTACAATCCATTAAATTATTGGTTAATCTTCTTACAATAGATTCTGTCTTAAACTCCATCTAAAAGGAATATTTTTATTATTTTTTGGTAAAGTATGTTGTAGATGATTTTACTGGTTCTGCAAAGAACACAGGTGGTATTGTTGTCTTGTGAGTAGTTTGTTTTTAATATGTTTTTCTCTAATATATGTCACTTGTGTGTTAGGTTTATAAATGAATAAGTATCATGAATAATTTCTTTCCATCAACATGGTGCAGTGATGCTGTTATTTATTTAAAATATTTATATTCTGCCTTTCTGCTTGACAATAGGCCTCCAAGGCAGCGACAATAAGAGAAATTTAAGCATAACAAGGGAAATTAAAATACCCCATACATAGTAATATACAATGATGATAAAAATTGTAAAACATAAAATGGACTTACAGCAGTATCAAAAATTGATGAATGACAACTGGTATATGAAAAAAAAAATTAGAAAGAGATTCCTGTTTAGGATTCTGACACTCTAATCTATGCCCCATCCTCAGTTTTCCAAACATCTCACAGCTGGAATTGTGTACATGGAAGGACTGTACAGGCCAATGGCCAAGATATGAGCACAATATTTAATAGGGATTAATCCAAGAAATACATACCTACATACCAAGTCTTTTCCCCTGAAGACTGTCTGTAATTGGAAGGTGTTAAGTCATTTACGATATGAGAAGATAAAGAAAAGGATTCCAGACCTCCCAAGGGAAAGACATTCCATTTTCAGGGTGCCACTAAAATGGGTAGACTCTGTCTCTTATGGCACCCCAGCCTATTTCCAATATTATGGTGCTATAGCATGGAAAATTACTTCTTTAGGATTACAGCTCATAGAAAACACCAGCGAGCATGACAGGTTTCTGAGATTCTGGGAGCTGTAGTAAAAAATAAATAAAAATAAATAACCTTTCCAAGTTCTGTGTAGCCCCTTGAGTATAGCCCCCAATGATGATGTAAAATTATGGGTATATATATGAATAATAATAAATTAATAATACATTTTATTTATACCCCGCCCTTCCATGAATATGATCAGGGCGGCTTACAAAATTTATAAAAACATTACAATACAGAGTTAAAATTCAGTATAACAGTTAAAAAACAATTACTACAAAAAACGGGAACAGGAAGACAATAAAATACACATTCAAGGGCAAAAGAAAAAGAACAAGAGTTTACATCGGTCTGGAGTCAAAAGGGAAAAAAAGGGGGCCTTCAGATATCTGCTTCCAGTCATTCATTTATTTAAGAAACGTATACCTTGCTTTTCTTCTCCAACAAAAAAGAAGTCATTCAAAGTGGCTTGCATTTTTTTACATACACACCAAAACACAATTGCAGCAGGCAAATTCATGACCAAGGACAAAACCAGAAAAACATCTGTACAGTCAGCCCTCCATATCCACTAATTTTATATCCACAGATGCGCATATATATATATATATATATATATATATATTCCAAAAAACAAACCTTGATTTTGCCATTTGATATAATGGAAACCATTTTACTACACCACTGTATATTAGAATGAGACCTGAGCATTCATGGATTTTGGCATCCAAAAGAGGTCCTGGAACCAAAGCCCTTTGTACTAGCATCCCGTAAAACTTCAGTTGCTGTCAAAACACAGATGGAGGAAGAGGACCAAGGGTTTTGATATGGTTTTGGTTTTTTGCAGAAGGGAGTTCTACATATAAGACAGCCTTTCAAACAGATGTTTGTACCTCTGTACTGCAGGACAAGGCTATCCATGATACCCCAAATAGCCTTGCTTGGATCAATCGCTAATAAAGGGAATGCTGTAATCTTCTGTTTGGTTTATGCTTCATCATTTCCATTTTCCAACTGATATATGCAGGAACAAAAAAGATATAAATATATTTTATTAAAATGAGGAGGATATCAGAATGTTTGAATTGAATCTGAGTACTTGTAGGGATCCTACTTGTGGATTCCTTCCCTCCTGGCTTCTCTTTCTGGTTGACTTCCTTCATATTTGCAATATTTCTGGCCCTGATAATCAGTGCCATTTCTGCTGAGGTGACTGACAGGGACAGTGGGATCCTATTTCCTCCTGCCACTCCAGCTGTATAACTCTTCTGCTTATGTTATGACTCTCCTTTCTCATGGGAGGCAAAGAAGCAGTTTTGCAATGTGAAGAGTTCCCTTTAGCCTCCCAGCATTATTACATTCAATTGTGTGGTGTAAAAAATCCATTTGCAATCTAAGGGGGCAGCTGTCTCTTGACAATTTAGCAGTATCCTTTAAAAACAGTTAAAGATGTAGTGCAGATAGCAGTATAAAAGTTTCCTGTACTATTAATGTATGCAGCAATTTTCAATGTTGCCATTAAAGAGCAATTAACAGCTGAAGAAGCAGCCTCATCTCATCCCTGACCTGTTAATCCAGTTGCATGTTATTTAGTCACTCCCTCTCTCTCTCATGTCTCATTTTGTCCATGTGTGCATAGGAAGAGCAAAATAAGACAGGGAAAGAACCAAATAAGAATGCAGCACAAATTTTAAGCACAGGAGAGATGTCATTGTCAATTGTGCAATACATTAAGTGTATACAGCTATGATGGTTTTCAGACTTTTTAAAAAAACCTTTGACAAAACATGTTTCAGTTTCACATAGTCATGTTTGTTATGGGACCTTCTGGGAAGAAAATATTCCCTGGAAGAACACTAGTGCCTTGTAATAGAAATAACAAACCTGCTACATGGTATAAGTGGGTATTAAAAGTACATTTTATGAAGGCCCAGACGTCCAGAGGAGCACAGTCCAGATTGACCTCTGGGAGGAGGAGGAGCAACATAAGGAAGGCTGGCAGAAGCATCAGGAACATATAGGTCAGATAGCATCTGTAGAGTTGTTGTTGGCCATGAACTGGAGGTGGGTAGATGGTGCCAAGCGGTCCCCATTGGCTGTTGGCCAGGTGTTCAGCCATATACAGTCTAGTATTTATAAGCCTCTGGCAATTTTGGACAGCATCATTTGTGTATTAGACCACAGATTCAAAGCAATCAATTACATTAGTTTTACATTCTGATCAGTCTTAAAATGTATGATATTAGAGCCTAGGGAACTGGCTAATGCTGCTAAATATCTACTTAATAAGCAGCTTCCCCATACAAACCTGTCACACTTTTAACATCTACAGGGGAAGGCTTTTTATCAGTCCCACCACCAGCATATGCTCATTTGGTGAGGTCACAAAAGAGAAAGGGAAAGACTTCTCAGTCTCTGCTCCCACCCTTTGGAACTCCCTTTTGTGGGCGGTTAGGTTGGCTTCCTTTCCTTTCCCTAGCAGACAAATAGCTTTTTGCTTAAGCAGGCTTGTAACATGTAAGATGGGAAGCTTCTTATTGGGATTTGTGTTTGAATTTTATTTTTATTTTTTTAAAAAAACTTTTGTATAATTTTTAAATTATTTGATATTCTTTAATGTTGGACTTTTCATTGTTTTAATATTTTTTTTTAAATTAATTCTCTTTTGAAGCTGCCTTGGGTCTTACACTGGGAGAAAGATTGCATACAAATGAATCAATCCAAAAAACCAAGAAACCTACAGATCTGGCACAGAATTTTCCTTGTATGAAGGGCTTTTCCCTTTCCAGTTGTTGGAAACAAACTTGATTCCTTTCACAAGACTGCCATGTACAGTGAGATCTGACTCTGTGATTTATGACCCTGAATGGATTCTCAACCTTGTTATCTGCTACTATGGATTTTGTTTAGGATTACGTAATGACTCCTGACCCTGGACTGTTTGGTTTTGGACTCTGTTTGATTTCTGAATTTCTGGCACTCTGCCTGCTGGTGCAGTCGGAGCACAGGACACCTGGGCTGAGGAGCATAACCCCCAAGCCTAGGATTGGGTACTGTCACCATGGCCTGATAGGTAATTACCCATTGATAAAAATGAAGAAATTAATTAAGAAAATAGAATTATGAAAATATGGATTTTTCTATAACAATCATAAGTACCATAATTGACAAAAAGATTGTGTATATCACCATAGCAGGGAAGGTCATGACTACCTGAACCTATGTGGTGGTTCCCTTAGGCTGCTTCCACACTGCAGAAATAATCCAGTTTGGCACCATTTTAATTTTAATGGCTCAGTGCTATGGTAACCTGAGATCTGTAATTTGTTGTTGTACCAGAGTTCTCTGACAGAGAAGACTAAATAGCTCACAAAACCACAAATCCCAGAATTCCATAGCATTCGGCCATGGAAATTAAAATGCTGTCAAACTGATTTATTTGTGAAATGTGGATGCAGGCTTAGTGATTGTGGGGCAAATTGGTGCTAAGCAACATCAAGGCCCCTGCTTTAATTTTGGTTAAACCAGATTTGGAGCAGTCAGAACCTCAAACAACTCTTGAAATAGAAGACTTTCCTGTGCTTGATGCTTTAATAATAGCCATAATCCATACCTGAGAAAATTTTTATAAACAAACCAGATGTTAATAAGGGACTTGACCTTTTAAAATATATGTACAGAACATATATATATATATATATATATATATATATATATATATATATATATATAGAACATTTCAGAGATGGGATTAGCAGCACAGGGGGATACTGCATACTTCTGTATGTATTCTTCTATACATCTGTGTGTATTCTGTGTATATTCTGTTTGTATGTCTCTGTGAGCTGGAGGACCTCAAGATGGTAATCCACACACTGGTAACCTCAAGGCTAGACTTTTGCAATGCACTATACATTGGACTACCTCTGTACTAAGTTCAGAAACTTCAATTAGTTCAAAACATGGCAGCCAGACTGATGACTGGGACATCCAGGAGTGATCACATTATACCAATATTAAAATCACTCTACTGGCTGCCAGTTAGTTTCCAGACAAGTGCTCGTTATTATCCTTAAAGCCCTACATGGTTTTGGTCCAGGTTACCTTCAGGATTGCCCCCTCCCATCTGCCCCATACTCTCAGGTCTTCTGGTGATCATTTACTAGGTTGGCAGAGGACCTTTTCTTCAACTGCACCTAGACTGTAGAACGATTTGCCAGAAGAGATCTGACAGCTGCATACACTTTCTGAATTTAAAAGAGCCTCAAAGATTAGCTTCTTCTGGCAGACTTATCCAGATGATTTTTAAATGATGAATTTTAGATGTGGATTGTTTTTAATATGTGCACATCTTATTTGTGCTGTTAAATTGATGTGTGTGAAATGATATGTTTTAACTTATGTTGTTTGTTAATTGTTCTTGTCCCCTGCCTTGACCCATGGTGAGAGGCAGGTAAGAAAAAAAATACCGGAAGGAATTTCACAGGTTGCTCAGGGAATTTCCCATGGAGGCACAAAACCAAATCCTTATTGACACACCCCGGGAGCCCCAAACTGGCACATTTTACCTATTACCCAAAATACATAAACAGGGCAACCCTGGATGACCTATCGTCTCCGGCATTGGAACACTTACAGTCAGTGCCTCCAAATATATGGACAATATCCTCAAACCATATGCCACCAATATCACCGGCTATTTGAAGGATGCCACAGACTTCCTACAGAAGATACAATCCATTCACAAGCTTCAAGGAAACTCCATCTTGCCACAAACCAAGATGCCAACTCTGCCCACACATTTATCCAGGAAATGTCATCATAAGACATTTATGGTATCACCCACAATATTAGGGGGGCCTTCATGTGCTGCTCATCCTCCAATTTGATCTATGCTATACTGTGTCAGCAATTTCCTTCAGCACTCTACATTGGGAAAACTGGCCAGCCCCTGAACTAGAGGATAAATGGACATAAATCAGACATTGAGAATGGGAATATACAAAAACCAGTGGCAGAACATTTCAATCTCCCTGGGCATTCCATCTTAGACCTCAGAACAGCAGTCATTGAACAAAGGAACTACAAAGGTAGATTGGAAAGAGAAACAGCTGAACTGGAATTCATCCACAAACTACAGTCCCTCAGCAATGGATTGAACAAAGACAATGGTTTCCTGACATACTACATCACTTCAACATTATCTGAAATGGGAGTGCCCTACATTAATCTATTCCCCTCACCATAGGTTAGTCCCATTGCAAAACTAGATCTTCCAGATCACCTCCATGCACAAAGACCAGTTTCCTGTGTCTTTGTGCACTAACAACCATAGTTAAAACTGGATCTGCAACTTCATTTCCATACACAAAGGATTTGTAATTTGAATTGACATCCTCACATACCAATGGCATATATATGTCTGGGCCTGGCTTCCACTCCACCAAATGCATCTGAAAAAGTAGACTGAAGTCTATGAAAGCTCATGCTGCCAATTTCTTTCTTTCAGTTAGTCTCAAAGGTATTACAAGATCTCTCTATGTACTGATTCTACAGACTAACATGGCTGTATGTTTGAAAAACAATAATACGTAATAATAATTCATAAGTCTGACTCTGCTTGGAATGGGGAATGGAATATATCAAATAATATGATATATAGAGCCCTTAAATGTGGATTAGCACATTGCCTTGGGGTGAAACAGACCACCCCAAAACGGTGGATTGGGCTGCCACAGAGCCATGCACTATGGCCCTAACCTGCCTTTTTGCTGGCCCCAAAAGAAGCAGCAAATTGCCAGCAAAAAGCCGGCATTTCTGCCCCACCCTGGCTTTAAAGCTCTCAGGTGGTGGGCAGCATCTAAACAGCATGCCACTGGAGCACCCGGAAGCCGGTTTACATATGGGCAGCCGGGTGGCATGAATCCGGCCTCTACGCACCTTGGGGGTGTGCATTGTTTTTATGCCAGTCTGTTCTGGCTGTTAGTATCTTTGTATTGCTCCTAATTCTTTTTGAGGAAGCATAAAAGGTAAACACACAGTGGGCCTAATCCTACTAGTTAGTTTCAGATACAGAAATCCCACTAAACCAATTGTTGAGTGATGAGTTGATACAAAGGTAAATCCCATTAGTTCAGTGGTTTTACTGTAGTTTGGACCAAAAAGAGGACTCAGACCTGTATGACTGCTCTCAGAACAGGATAATTGTTACCAAGGACAACCCACCATCACGGTACAGGCAGCACATGCATCCTTGCAATAACATTCTAATTTTATATGAGCTTGGGGGGATTATATATTCATGTATTTCAGCTTTTCAAAAGTCTGTATTTAGGCATTGGGATTAAGGTAGAGAACCCAAAGTCTTAACAGAGTAACAACCTTAATTTCAGTACCAGCATACCTAGAAACCTTTAAATGCCATGCTCCAAAGCCGACATGAAACCGGCTTTACCTAGCTGTCTGTTTCGGCCCTAACTGAGAGGGCTGAACAATGAGAAATAGAGAGATTCAGAAATGGACAATGAATGGGTTTCTTATAGATACACACAGATGTGCATTACACTTGCACTCACAGAGATGTAAAACATAGCTAGCAGTCAATGGAAATTCTGATTCATGGATTCCTTAGTATAAAATCCAACTGACAGAAATCTTTCAGGTTATGTTATATGCTCAAATAAGGGTGCATTCTGAAGACTATGAAATATGATTATTTCTATAGCAACTCAGAGATTCTGGGAAGAGGGAAATAGAAATAGATCCCTTAACATAATAATTACAATGTTTCTTATAATTAAGGGGATTCTCAAAAACCTCATGATGTAGTTTACGCCATCATTTTGCTGATGGATGCTCAGTTCACGTACTCTGAGATATGAGAAGAAAAGAAAACAATGCACCACAGGAAGGAAGGCTGCCAGATTCACTGGCTCACCTCTGACAGGCTGCTGAGAATACACTCTTAAGTAGCAAGTGTAGCTACTCAGGGTCAGATTGCACATTAGATTATTCACAGGAGTTGTTGCTTCTAAAATAGCACGCTTAAACTGGCTCAGTTGCAGGTCCATGATCCAAAAAGTGCTTCTGGTGCAGATCAGGCTTCATGCCAGTCTCCTTCTGAGGAATATAACATCCTCACCACACCTCATTATCTTTTGTGCTGCTGTTTGTCCTTGAAGTTAATGTTTACAGAAATAGCAGCCCAGAAGAGACAAATTTGTCCATTTTGATTTCTCTTAGTTTTTAATTTTTCCAATCTTACATATATTTTATCTTGGTTCTGTGTCAGTTTGCTGACATGCCTGGGCTGCCCTGTGAAGCTGCCAATATACAGGTGTACAAAAGCGGAATTCATTGGGAAGTTCTCCTGAACAATCTTGTTGAAACTGATATTTTAGTGGAACTGAACAAAATTTATTGTGGACAAAACGTCATGAAAGCATTTTTTAAATGTGTATTCTTTCTAATGCATATATTTGTATGTGCAAATCCAAGGGTGTAGGTACAATTCCCCAAAAGAGAAATTTTACACAGTGCCTACATTTCTAGCATTGCATCCTTAAATGTTCAGCTGAGCATTCAGAAATACAGGGTAGGCATATAAAGAAAAGGGAGGAGACAAAGGCCTGTTACAGACAGCCAAAATAAAGCTGCTTCAAGTCACAGTGGCGGTATGATGTTTCAATGATGCATGCGTCCTAAGAGTCCAGAGGCCACACCAAAGCCATACTCCAGTCTTTAGGGCTGGAGCATGGCTTTGGTGCAACTTCTGGACTCTTAGGACGCATGCATCATTGAAACACCATACCTCCACTGTGACTTGAAGCAGCTTTATTTTGGCTGTCTGTAACAGTCCAAAGTTACCAAGGAAATGAGAACACAGTAAATTCTAGGTGTGAACCTAAAATTTAGGAGCCCTAGTGCCACAGTGGTTAAGTGCCAGTACTGCAGTCATTAGGTTCACAGTCACAAGGTTGTGAGTTCAATCCCAGGCAGGGCTCCAGGGGCCACTCAGCCTTGCATCTTTCCATAGGTCGCTGAAATGAATACCTAGCATGTTGGGAGCAATTAGCTTAAACATTGTAAACCACTTAGGGTTTACAAGCGGTACTATAAGCAGTATAGAAATGTACTTGCTATTGCTGTTGCTGTTGAACAATTTTCAATGTGGGCAAGTCATATGCTCTCAGCCTCAGCAAACCATGACAAACCTCCTCTGAACAAATCTTGCCAAGAATGCATAACTTTTCTTTTTTTCTTTCAGCAGCCTCCACTTTTCTTATGATTTCCATTTTGATGGCAACATTCATATATCTATGCTTTTTCAACATGCCAGGCTTAGCTGGGGAGGCAAACTGAGCTGCTTTTCCCAGTGCCTGGGTAAATTTACACATAAAACCAAATTTTTCAGGATGCTCAAAACAAAAAGTGGACTATAAGTATTATCTGTTACCACTTTCACCTCTCTTGTCTTCAAAGATGAGTGATTTAATATAAAATATTTCAACTTCATATAAGTCTGTACACAAAGATACATACAGACACACACACACACACACACACACACACACAAATAGAGGCCAAATAATGCCAATGTAAGCTTGCCCTTTCTTTCTTTGTCCTCTGGATGTTTATGATAAATCTTGTCTGTGACTTGCTTACATAATGAGGCCAGCCTTTATTATCACATCACTGATTTCTTTTTCTGAGAAGAAGAAAGGGTGAGCATTAGTAATATATCTCTTGCAATTAGAGGGGGAAAATATATCTAGTTGAGTCATGTCTTCCTCACAGGAATCTCAAGTCTGTTTTTATTTGATCATTCTCATTATTCCATGAAGAAAGTGTTGCTGTTTTTTATATTGCTCAAAGGTTTTATGATGTAGAATTTGGAATTGTGTGGTTGTTACTGCAGTCATTACTACCTGTAGTATTTGTAGCAATGGTGCTCCAAAGAGATAGTGACTTTCTCTTAATTCTTACTTCCTTATACAGTGGACCCTTGCTATACGCTGGGGTTTGGTTCCAAGATCCCTTGTGTATAACAAAATCCATGTATGCTCAAGTCCCATTAAATATAATGACATTGCAAAATGGTGTCCCTTATAAAAAATGGAAAATCAAGGTTTAATATTTGAAATTTATACTTTTTGGGAACATTTTCAAACCTTGTATACTTGAATCCGTGTATAAAAAAATCAGTGTCTAAGAAGGGACGACTGTAGTGCTTAATAAAAGAGGCAGGAAGGGGTGGGGGGACAGAAACTTTCCTTCACTGTTTGAAGTGCTTTGGGAAATTATTAGGTTATAGATAAGTGTCTTAGGTGCTTTACACACCGCCATTTCGGATGTCCTCAGGACGTCCCAGTTTGAAAAAGGGGCGTCTCTTCTAGACACCTCTACTCCTATTACAGACAGAGTCCGTAACAAATGGCGGTGGCTGTTCCACACGGCCACCGGCATTTTGATGTAGAGGATGCTCTGCGTCCGCACGTCGCGGCCCGGAAGTGACGCCGCGAGTGGTTGCTTTGGCACTTGCGGCATTTCTTCCAGGTTGCCGGAAGGAGCGCGATTTTCGCGCTCCTTCTTTGCAGCGCGGAGGAGTCACGCGGTTTGGCTGCTGCGACTCCTCCGCGCTGCAACCGGCAGCGGCCCAAGACTTTTACCTTTGGGGCGGTCTGTAACGGGCCTTAGAATCCTGTTTCAGGTTTTAGAAAATGCTTACAAAGCAAGTTCAAATAGAAACAGTGAGTCATGTGGATTGTTTTTTTAATGGCTGAGCTCCTGCACCTGGAGACATGCCTACAGAGCTATGTCTCTTATGCTACCCCCAAACCTGCTTTTACACAGTGCACACACACCCTTGGCATGGCCATTTTCATGCTGCTGAAATAGGAGAGTGGGGATGCTTCCTGTTCTTTCCCTGTAGCTGGGCGCACTGTGAAAGGCATCTGTAGGGATAGTCTGTTTTATTTGTTGTCTGTTTTATTGAATCATTTCCTGTATTGCTATGTATTTTATATGTATTATCCTACCAGAGAGGCAGGCTAACTCCAACAGGCCTCCCTGGAAGAAGTTTACCCATCCATTAAGAAGCCAAGCCCTTCCTCCAGTCCATCTCCCCTGATCCAGGCCTTGGAGGTAGAGAAGAACTGCTGATCCTCATCCCCTTCCCCTCCACCACTCCCTTCTCCTTTTGTGTCGTGTCTTTTTTTAACCTGAGGGCAGGGAACTGCCTAATTAAAAGATTGTATGTTCGGTGCTGTGGTAAATTTACAGCGCTTATAAATAAAGGTAATAAATATAATAATATATAATAAAATAATAATAATAATAATAATAATAAATCCCTGCAGATGCCTGTCACAGCATGTCCATCACTGGAAGATTGCTAGATGGATCCCTGCTCAACGTGCTACTTGCAATCTTTGCAACATGAAATGGCTTTTTGTTAGAGGGCAGGCCTGCATTATGGAAATGTTAGGAAGGATCTTTGATCATCACATGGTCAGAAGGGACACCTGTGCAATGATCACAAAGTGGATTGCGATGGCACAGGTTAGACTTATGGCATCTCAATTCAGTTTGCCAGCCTATGTGTTTCAATTTCTATTTTTTAAAAAAAAATATATATTAATGTATTCCAAAGTATGCACACACACATACATTGCATCACTATTGGAAAAGGGGGATTCTGACCACATCTTTTACAGTTTGAACTAGTGCTTGGAAAAGTTAACTTCTGGACAGTTCCCAGTATCCCCCCATCATGCTGGCTAGGGGATTCTGAGAGCTGAAGCCAAATAAGGAACATTTCCAGGCTCTGGTTGAACAATAATCTGATCTGATTCTTATATAAGGGAAAGGCCATTGAACAGTGGTAGAGGACATACCTTGCATGCAGTAGTTCCCTAGTTCTACAGGTTACAACCACACAGGTAAAGGAGAGACCTCCATGCAAGATA
>NC_056525.1:203754667-203803191 GCF_019175285.1 Sceloporus undulatus | reverse complement strand
AATAATAATAATAATAATAAATCCCTGCAGATGCCTGTCACAGCATGTCCATCTACTGGAAGATTGCTAGATGGATCCCTGCTCAACTTGCTACTCTTTAGCAACATGGAAATGGCTTTTGTTAGAGGGCAGGCCTGCATTATGGAAATGTTAGGAAGGATCTTTTGATCATCACATGGTCAGAAGGGACACCTGTGCAATGATCACAAAAGTGGATTGCGATGGCACAGGTTAGACTTATGGCATCTCAATTCAGTTTGCCAGCCTATGTTGTTTCTAATTTCTATTTTTTTTAAAAAAAAATATATTAATGTTTTCCAAAGTATGCACACACACATACATTGCATCACTATTGAAAGAGGGGGATTCTGACCACATCTTTTACAGTTTGAACTAGTGCTTGGAAAAGTTAACTTCTGGACAGTTCCCAGTATCCCCCCATCATGCTGGCTAGGGGATTCTGAGAGCTGAAGCCCAAATAAGGAACATTTCCAGGCTCTGGTTTGAACAATAATCTGATCTGATTCTTTATATAAGGGAAAGGCCATTGAACAGTGGTAGAGGACATACCTTGCATGCAGTAGTTCCCTAGTTCTACAGGTTACAACCACACAGGTAAGAGGAGAGACTCCATGCAAGATATATGGCTTCAATTAATGTAAAGAAAGTACTCAAGTTCCAGCTTCTTCCTCCCTTTGGAATTTTCTGTCCCTGATAGAGGTATGGAACTCATAAATATCTGGTACACTTAGGTAGTTGGAGCATGCTCATTACATCATCTTTGCTATGTAATCTGCTGTTCTGGCAGTAATGGAAATCAGAATTGTGGCTCCTCTTGACTTTTCCAATAATTTCAGAAGAGCTTGAAGAAATTATTTTTGGGACCACAGCTCCCAGAAACACATGCTAGCTGTTGTGTTCTGTGAGCTGTAATCCAAAAAAAAAAAAAAAAAGTCACTTCTGCTGGTGTACAACCAGCAACTTACAAACCTTGATCTGTTCAAGAACCCATTTGGTTGCTGTCCATGTTATCCTCAGCACTCTTCTCCAACACCACATCTCAAATGAGTTGATTTTCTTTTAATCCACTTTTTTCACTCTCCAGCTTTCACATCTGTACATAGTGATGGGGAATACCATGGCTTGGATGATTCTAACTATAGTGCTATAGTTGTATATCTTTATATATATAGTTGTATATCTAGTGAATATTACTTCAGACAATAGCGTAGGTTCTGCACTGTAGCTTTTAGAGACCGGAAGAAGCAAATGCTTGCATGTAAGATAATATGCCAGTTCATGGCAGCAGCCTGAGGCAAAGACGAAGATGGTGTCTATTCTTCCAGACACAAAAGCAAAGTGGATTGCCAGTTAAATTTTATTTGGCTACTGGCAGCAGCTAATTTAGAGAGTGAAGAACAGGCCATGCTTTGCTGTAATATTTTTTTATCTATATTTTATCTGTTTTAAACTGCAAAGGGCTTGAGTCCTCATTCTGAGGGGAAAAGAATAGAGTGATGGCTTGAGTGCATGAATGTCTTTCAAAAGAGGGGAATATTTAGAGGATGGAGGAGGGATGGTTTGGGGCTTCTATTGCTACTCATCTGCTCACTGAGGCAATTGTCTCATTCTGCTTAATAGCTCTGTAGTTTGGCTCTGGAGGTTTTGTCTTGCAAATGTATCTTTTTGCATTGGTTAAATCAGTATACTGTATACTGTAACAATATTTCTAAAAGCCATAGCCAAGAGCTATTTAGTCCAATGTCTGGATGACAGCCTACCAGATCTCCAGATGAAAATGGAGGTTAGAATGGCTGAGGCACTTCAGATAAGCTTTCTGATTCATATGTGTACCTTTTCTTACCCAGTGCTTGATGAGAAAAGTATTGTCTATGCTTTGTAAAATGATAACGGGCATTAAAAATAGAGTAGTGTCTTATGCAGTTATTATCAAATCTGTTCCTGTGGCTTCTTGAAAGCTAATTGTTACCTAAAATGAACTATATTAGTTTAGATTGTTACTAATTCAAAATTCTCTTCCATTGTAGTCCCATGTCAGGCCAAAATAATGAGGGATAGTTAAGAAACTTTTACCTTAATCTATTAGTTCAGTTTAAATCTCCCTGTTCATTATTTTTAAAAATTTCTAAAGATTTCGGATATTTTGTGTTTTATTATGTGATAACAACCCACTTTGAAATGAAGAGATCAAATTATTTCCTGATCACAAATTGTAAATCAGTATAATATTTTTGTACTGTCTAGATTTTTTTTTTTAAAAAAGGGGGAGTTACCAACTCAGTCCTTGCCTACTAATGCAGCTAGATGCCCTAGGTCCCAGTGGTTTCAGTTCATTTAACATGAGGAAGTATAGAACTGACATATGAAAATCCCCTGAAGAGATTGCTCATATTTGTTAAGAAAAGGGTGTAGGGAGATTCAACTCAAAATAAAAACTTTTAAAAAAACTTACCTTCTACTTTTGCGGTAATTAAAATAGCAGTTCCAGTCTAGGCAGAAAAGACCACTGACAACAGCTATGTCTAGAATTTTCCATATAAATTTAAGGTCAAAACCTATGAAGGAAGACCAGGGAATCCATTTTCCAGCCTGTTGGAGATTCCACCAAGATTTCTTCCAGGCCACAGTAATGCAGCAGACAGGTTTTTTGTGCTGCGGCTTCAGATTCTTAAGCACAGTTGAAGTAAAACAAAAAACAAAAAACTCATCGATAAGTGTATGTAAGATAATATTTCACCACACCACAGCCTTTGGGCTGCATCTCCCAGAATCCCCATCATTATGGGCAGTGAATGCTATAGTCCAAAAAGGTAATGTTTCCAAGTTCTGCACAATGGATCATCATGATTGTACACCATAATACTGTTCTTCCCATCTAAAACATCAGTGTATCAGTCTAGCACCTATGGCTGATTAATGTCAGTTCACTACAAATGACTATATGAGTCAAATTTCTTAATGAAATCCATGCATTGTGTGTATTATAGTCCCAACTAGAATAGATCTATTAAATTAATGCAACTTATAAAAATGTTTAACTTACAAATTCCATTAATTCAATGGATCTGCTCTAGTTGGGACTAGTAGTTGCTGTAGTCAATAAACAATGGTGTGCAAGTAAGGTGAGTAATGCTGGCATAGG
Source organism: Sceloporus undulatus (assembly GCF_019175285.1). Taxonomy (NCBI): domain Eukaryota; kingdom Metazoa; phylum Chordata; class Lepidosauria; order Squamata; family Phrynosomatidae; genus Sceloporus; species Sceloporus undulatus. Next base: position 203,800,028 of record NC_056525.1, on the reverse strand, counting down.
CATTTGAAAGGGTGATATCCATATTAAACTTTTCAGAGAGGAAATCTGGGACATGTGGCCAAGATGGCAAATGTTATTAATGAGGAAGAGCACAAATGTTAAGAGAGGCTGTAGCAGTTTATTTTTGCCTGAATTTACTGTCAAGAGCAAGATTGCATCTCCTTGTCTTCTCTCCCTCTGCTGAGTTAACTGAGTGCAAACTTTTATTGCACATTGAACTCAGTTTGCAGCAACTGATGTAAGCTGAGAAGAAAAGGGGAAAGTGGGTGAGAAGAGAGAAACTGGAAAATTTTAAAGCAGTTTAAAAAGTGGGACGACAGAGGATGAATCAAGAGTATTCCTGCCAGTTTGAAACAGTTGAAGGGCACACATCCCCAACTCATATAGAAATGGTTCATTGCTGCTAGCTCACATCATATCAGTGTATGCAAGATGTTGGTTGTTGTTGTTTTGCCCCATTATAATAGCTTACAAGTCCATTATCCCAGTTTAAAGTGACCCTTTGGGAATGTTTTACTTTTTTGTTGTTGTCATACTCTAAACAATTTATTGTCATCAACAAACATTATGACCTCACTATACACCCCTAATTCCAGGTTTTACATCAGATTCTCTGTACCTCAGGCTTCATAGAAATCCATTTTCCATTATCTTTTGACTGTACCGTATTTTGTCTGCAGTCTTGTGCTGACTATCCTATATTCACATCTTTTCCTTTTAAAGTAGTGTAGCAGTGTGTATGTGTGCACCTTATAGGCACTCTGTATTCATTCTGTAGTGTACTGCCTATTTTACCCCTTTGTTTGACATATTTGTTTTATTTTTATCTACTTGTTTTTGAAATATTTCATTTATTATTTTGCAATTAGTTTCACAGTGATCAGATTGTTATCTGCTTAAGTTGGATGCTGTTGCTGCTACTGATAATGATTTTAATACAATATAGTATATTCTGTTTTAACTATTTTATAAAAGTATACCTGCAAGTGTGCAGAACAATAACTTGCCTATTAAGTCACCCCACCTTTACAACAGTTCTAGAGGTCCCTGCTATATCCAATCTCTCATTCTGTGGTTCTTTGTATCCTAGAATTCAAATAGGGAGTAAGAAAGCATCTTTGTCCTATTCAGTCACAGATGCAACTGCACAACTCCTTACTGGAACCTTTAATTATAACGCCTGTAAGCTTCTGCACTTAAAATGTTTAATTTCCTCAAGTAGACTACCATTACAAGCAAAAATGGTGTTTCATACACTGATGATTAGTGCTCACAGATAAAGTTTTTGCAGCAATTACAAATATGCATAACAAATGTGTTAGTGGTAATGATTTGTGTCAGGCATTAAGGTCACTATCAGTGCCCTGCCAACTATGTTAAGCATATCAGACCTGAGTGACAACAATTCCATGAACAAGGAGAAAGATAGCAGAATGTCTAGCTGAGGAAAGTTTATTATTTGAGCTAATTAAAGGGACTGTCAAGGCTTGATAGACCAAAGTATATGTGTGTGCGTACATAACAACAGTTTCTTAGAATTCATCATGTTTTGAAATAGTTAATGCACTCTTAATTGCAAAGAGAATATCACATTGCCATTTAGTGGAAGTAACAGATTATGTAAAGATATATTTCTTCATTTACCTGCAAAGATATCCGTGATTGCTCAATTTCTTTTTCTGTAATTGAACTGACTGATCATAGAATCATAGAGTTGGAAGAGACCGCAAGGGCCATCCAGTCCAACCCCCTGCCATGCAGGAAATCCAAATCAAAGCATCCCCAGCAGATGGCCATCTAGCCTCTGCTTAAAGACCTCCAAGGAAGGAGACTCCACTACACTCCAAGGGAGTTTGTTCCACTGTCGAACAGCCCTTACTGTCAGGAAGTTCCTCCTAATGTTGAGGTGAAATCTCTTTTCCATTGTTCCGTGTTCTAGTCTCTGGAGCAGCAGAAAACAAGCTTGCTCCCTCCTCAATATGGCATCCTTTCAAATATTTAAACAGGGCTATCATATCACCTCTTAACCTTCTCTTCTCCAGGCTAAACATCCCCAGCTCCCCGAGTCATTCCTCATAGGGCAAAGTTTCCAGACCTTTCACCATTTTAGTCGCCCTCCTCTGGACATGCTCCAGTTTCTCAATGTCCTTTTTGAATTGTTGTGCCCAGAACTGGACACAATATTCCAGGTGGGGCCTGACCAGAGCAGAATACAGGATGTTGGTTCCATTGGTTATACCAACTAGCTTTCCACTAGGAATCTGGAGATGCAGATGTGTCTGCTTTTTGGGCACCAAAAACAGAGGTTTAAATACAATGTACCCTAACAATCTAATATTAGTGATCAGGCATAGAAGAAAAAGTGCTGTTTATCCCTAAACAATGTTGTTAGTAATCATAATTAGTTGTCATCATCATCATCATCATCATCATGACAGGGATAATTATTTCCTTTCTTTTATTCAAGAAATGTCAAGCAAAGCTTTAAATATCAGGCCAAAGGCCTAAACGGTCCACCTGGAATTCATCTAATTCCCCATGTGAGTGAAAGGGTCTGCTCTACCATTTCACAGAGTTAGGCAGCCCCTTCAGGCAGCAGTTTTGTAGTGTCATAAAAAGGGCAGCAACTGGTTAGTTTTAATTTAATATTGGGGCTAAACAGACAGGCAAAAAGAGGTGCTTTCAGGCTAACTTGAAAGTGTGACATTTAGATGACCCATGCCTTGAAGCCAGCAGGAAAGTGCCCTTTAGGCCCCTTATGCAGAGAAAAGCCATTTAAAAAAGAAGCAGCTTTTTCCCGCTTCTTCCTGGCTTGAAGCCATATCATGCAGCCGTGACATGACCACTCCAACTGCCTTGGGAGCCAGAAGTGCGGTTGGTGGGTTTTCAATGTGGCTTCAGAAAAGGCAGCTTCAAGCCACTTTTTCCTGCCCATCTGTTTTGCCCCACAATTGTGTTAGTACAGTACTTCTAGAGATAGAGAGAGGTGCTTGAGGGACTATTTGCCTGCTGTGCGAGAATAACTGGTAAGTGGCTGGGACCTAGAGATACCTTATGCTTCTCCGTCTCAGGCAGCAAAATGTGTTGTGCCAGCTTAGAGCCAAGACTAATGCTTCTCTATGCAGTAAGTTAGATCTCCACACAGAAACAAATTGGATTGTAATTTATAATCAAGATGCTGTGAATATACAGATCTTTGAGTAGAATGCTTACATCTATCAATCAAGATGATGAATTAGTGTTGTCAGATCTCAGGCTTTGGCCCTGAGTCTCAGGACATGGCCGTTCTCCTCTGGTCCTCAGGTTGACAGGGAGGAATCTTAGGACAAGAACAGAGCTCTGTAAAGAATGTGTCTGGCTTACTTATTACTTAGGTTTGGGTATATTATTATTATTATTATTATTATTATTATTATTATTATTTTGAAAGGCACATTGTGGTTAATTCTTAATGTATCATGCTTAAGGATGTTTCAGTTTTGGCCCTGAAAACCAAAGCATGGGATAAAAGTGACCTAGCAATCTTCTGAGACTGAGAGACTGTGACAAGGTCACCCAATGGGCTTCCATTACTGAGTGGTGATTTGAATCCTGGCCTCCAGACTTATAATCCAGAACTCAAACCACTACATTATGCTAGCTTTTCCCAGATGACTAGGCACAGAGACTTATCTCAAGATTAGGGAAGGAAGTGTTTTTATTTTTGCATGGGATGTCATGAGAATGTAGCTCCCTAAATGACAGCCAATACTACTACTCTTTTGGGCTGCCATATGACCTGGGCAGCCCATTTTACCTCATATTATGGCCTCATTAATCAGGATTACTTTTATGTCTATTTCCACAGTCTGTTCCCAATCTTTGCTTTCTGGTCTCACAAGAATACCACATGAACTTGCACCATGCTTTCAGGTTTGGGCATTGAAATATCAGGAAATGGGATACTGTTAAATGGCTCACACTCATCAGTCATGATTATGAATCAGCAGGAGATTTTCAAAAGTTAGGTTTTGAATTATAGCTCTCTTGCATTTAACATTTGCTTGGGTTACTAGAGTTGAAATTCCCCCTCAACCATAGATGATGACTTTGGACAAGTCACATTCTTTGAGCCCCAGAAAAAGCAAGGGCACCCCTGCCCCCAAGAAACTGATAAGAAAACCTTGTGATAGGATTGCTTTAGGATCACCATAAATCAGAAATAACTTGAAGGTTCAGTGCAACAACAGATTCTGAGCAGCAAGTGAAATTCCTCTTCCTCTTCATATGCTAAATCTACAGTTTACAAATCCTGTAAATACAACAAACCCAGTCATAGTTTTACACATTCATGCATTCATTTGGATTTCAGGGTAAGCATCCAAACTTCATTTTGAATGAAAAATGAAAATAGGTCTATTGGGAGACGTTTAACCAGCACATTTTCTTTTACCTTTCTTTTGAAAACTAATCATTTTGTGGGACATATTTTCTGACATGTACTTGAAATGTTGTGCAAATTTGACAACTGCAGCCCAGCATTTTCCCATAATGGAAAACCCAGAGTATGCAAAAAAGAGAGAGAAAAATAAAGTCCACTTGTGAAATGTCTGCATATTAATAGCAAGAAATGGCATAATATTAATAAACATTAAACATTCAATCTATTGAAGCAAAACTAAAAATAAAGATTCATCTATTGGATGCATGCAGTGGGCATATCAGCTCAACAGCAAAGAATAAAGAGCAAAGAGGAAGCATAATATGCAGAAGAAAGTTTCAATTTCATATTGAAATGAGAGTCATGATACAGAGCTTCATACCTCTGAGCACGTCTATTCTCTTTCATGCTTGTTTATGGCCACTTCCTCTTAGAATGTGAGGGATACTGTGGAGGGTGCAGGAGGCTCTTTTTGCCCCTCCACTCTCACTGGCCGAAAATCCCAACTGAAAATCAATCTGGTTGGATGTCTGGTTTCAGATAGGTCCATTTTTAAAATTTATTTTTATAGTATTTTGGGTTGTGGGGTGTTTCAAGTGTATGAATAAGTAAAACCCACCACTCCATGAGCAGCCATTATTCATTTCCCACACATTTAAGAAAAAAACATTGCCTCAAAATTTAATGGAGCATGGGACCGCAATGGAGGGGCAAATGCAGCTCATGGTTTCACCATCTCATATATATATATATATATATATATATATATATATATATATAGTGCCGTCCATGTACATGGCACTTTACAAACAGTTGCAGAATAAAATATATATATAAAACTATTCAATAATAAAAAATACAATGAAAAAATCACACACACAAACACAGAGAGAGACATAATGCAAAATAAAACAAAATAGGCAGAACAGATAAATGTTTCTCCCAGTTTCCCTATCTCCAGTTTAGAAACACAGAGTGTTTCCCTTTCCATGGAAGAAAATGTAAAAACCCTTATACTGTACACAGAAGGCTCAGCACATGCAATGGAAGCAACTAGATGGAGATTGTTGATGTTGTTCTTGTTGTGTCCCTTCAAGTTGTTTCCAATTTATGACAACCCTAAGGCAACCCTATCATGAGGTTCTCTTGGCTAGTTTCTTCAGAGCGTGAGATGCGATGGCATAGTGGTTAAAGATACCAATTCTGGCAATGGTAAAGTTGGAAGGTAGGCACTTCTAGGCCCGAGTGCTGCATAATGGAGTGAGCTTCTGTCACTAATCCCAGCTTTTGCAACCTAGCAGTTGGAAAGCATGGAAATGCAAGAAGATAAATAGGTACTGCTTCAGTGGGAAACTAACAATGCTCAGTGCAGTTATGCTGGCCACATGACCACATGGGTCATCTTTGGACAACACTGGCTCTTCGGCTTAGTACTGGCTATGAGAACCACCCCCTACAGTTGGTTACAACTAGACATTCATGTCAAGGGACTACCTTTACTTTCTTCAGAGAGGTTTTGCCCTTGCCATACTCTGAGGCTGAGAGACTTGCCCAGGATTTACATGGCCAAACTGGGATTCAAATCTTGGGCCTGAAAGAGATGGGCCAAATAGAGCAGCATCCAGCCAATTTGGGGGCGTGGCATGTAGACAATGTACACCCCAGAAGCTGCTCTGAGGCTGTCTAAGGTGGCTGAAAGCCGCTGACAAAAGGAATGCAAAAAGAGCAATTCTGCTGGTGTCTCATTTGTCATTGTGGCATTGGCTTTCAGAGTGGGCCATGTGATCACCATGAGCCCCAACTGGAGACAAATCAGGGCTGGAGTGGCCAGAGGGCACTCCAAGCCACTGGTCATAGTCCAATGCTCAAAACACTACACCATGTGGTTTGAGAGTGCAGGGACTCAGAGAAGTGTCTAGCTAGGCTCCCATTTGTTGTTGTAAACTGCCCTCCAGTCGATCTCGATTCATGGCAACCCTATCCATGAGACATCTCCAAGACCCTCTGTCCTCTACTGCTCTGTTTAATTCCTGCAAAACCATAATGGTGACCTCCTTAATAGAGTCCATCCATCTGGCATGTGGCCTTCCTTTCTTCCTACTTCCCTCCACCTTTCCCAGCATTATTGTCTTTTCCAATGAGTCCTTCCTTCTCACGATGTGTTTGAAGTATGACAGACTCAATTTGGTCATCTTGGCTTCCAGGGACATTTCCGGCTTCATCTGCTTTAGGACCCTTTTGTTTGTCCTTTTGGCTGTCCATGGGATCCTCAGCACTCTTCTCCAGCACCACATCTTCCTATCTTCTTTCTTAACTGTCCAGCTCTCATATCCATACGTGGTAACAAGGAATACAATGGCTTGTAGGATTCTAACTTTTGTGCTCAGTTGTATATCTCTGCATTTTAGAATCTTTCCTAGTTCTTTCATAGCCACCCTCTCCTTTCTTAATCTTCTTCTGATTACCTGACTGCAGTCCACATTTCTATCAATGCTTGATCCCAGATATGGGAATTATTTTACTATTTCTATTTCTTCATTGTCTATGTTGAACTTGTGAAGGTCCTCAGTGGTCATTATTTTTGTTTTCTTTATGTTCGACATTAAGCCTGCCTTTGCACTTTTTTCTTTGATCTTCCTTAGTAGGTGTTCCAGGTCTGTGAGGTTTTCTGCTAGTACTATGGTGTCATCTGCATATCTTAGATTTTTGATATTCCTTCCTCCTATTTTCAGTCCTCCTCCTTCTGTGTCCAAGCCTGCATACAAGTTGAACAGATAGGGTGAAAGAATACAGCCTTGTCTGACCCTTTTGCTAATTGGGAACCATTCAGTTTCTTGCCTCCTGTTCTGACAGTAGCATCTTGTCCTTAGCATAGAATCTTCATCAGGACTATCAGATGTTTTGGCACTCCCATGTCTTTAAGGGCATTCCATAGCCTTTCATGATCTATGCAATCAAAGGCTTTGCTATATTCTGTAAAACACATGCTGATATTCTTTTGGAATTCCCTGTTTGAAATATGGTCCCTAGTGCCTGTTCCTTTCCTGAACCCTGCTTGGACCTCTGGGATTTATCTCTCCATGGTTGAAGTCTATATTGCAGAATTTTGAGCATAATTTTACTTACTGTATATGGGAGATCAGTGCTATGGTCCTATAGTTGCTGCAGTCTTTTGTGTCTCTTTTGTGTGGATGGGAATACATATTAACCGCTTCCAATAAGTTGGCCATCATTTTGTTTTCCATATCTGTTGACATATGTTGAGACAGCCATGGCTGCCTTAGTCAATGACCTCCGTCTTGACATCGACAAGGGAAGTGTGACCTTGTTGGTGCTCTTAGACATCTCAGCAGCTTTCAATACCATCGATCATGGTATCCTTCTGGAACGCCCGAGCGAGTTAGGTACTGGGGGCACTGCGCTCCAGTGGTTCCGTTCCTACCTCTCGGGCAGATTCCAGATGGTGAAGCTAGGGGACTCATGCTCTTCTAAAAGAGAGCTGACATCTGTCGTCCCTCAGGGCACCATTCTGTCCGCCATGCTGTTTAACATTTACATGAAACCACTGGGAGGGATCATCCAGAGACATGGGGCGCAGTGTTATCAATACACTGAAGACACTCAAATCTCTATGTCTCCGACTGCTGCAGTGACTAAAGAAGGCATCTCTTCTCTGGACGCCTGTCTTGAGTCGGTAATGGGCTGGATGAGGGAAAACAAACTCAAGCTGAAGCCAGAGAAAATGGAGGTACTCGCAATAGGTTCCCCTAGTCCAGGGATTGAGATTTGTCAACCGGTCCTGGACGAGGTCACACTTCCCCTAAAGGACAAAGTTCACAGTTTGGGGGTTCTTCTGGATCCATCTCTACAGTTATCATCTCAAGTTGATGCGATGGCCAGAAGCACCTGGTACCAACTTCGGTTGATACGCCAACTGCATCCCTACCTGGACCATAAGGACCTTGAAGCAGTGGTACTCACACTGGTAATCTCTCATCTTGATATCTGTAACACGCTCTACATGAGGCTACCTTTGTATCAAGTTTGGAAACTTCAACTAGTGCAAAATGCGACAGCCAGATTGGTCACCGGAACTCCTAGGTCAGACCACATAACACCAGTTCTAAAATCCCTTCACTGGCTGCCGATTAGTTTCCGGGCGCAATACAAAGTGTTGGTCATTACCTTTAAAGCCGTACATGGCTTGGGCCCAAGTTACTTGAAGGAACGCCTCTCCCTACACAATCCGCCCCGCACTCTCAGAACAACTGGGAAGAATCTCTTGGATTATCCAAAGAGCAGACTAAGGTCTACTTCCCACAGGGCATTCACTGCTATGGCTCCCAAACAGTGGAACGGCTTTCCAGAGGAGACCTGTCTTATTACCACCTTAGATGCCTTCAAGAAGGCACTCAAGACAGATCTCTTCTGGCCAGCCTATCCCCCCGACTGCTATAATAGCTTTAATATGACACTTCATTCGGAGCGTGTATGGGAAATTAGATGTTGATATTGTGCCTGTATAGGGTTATTGATGTGTTTTTAAGATTTTATGATATGAGAATGTATTTTAACTAACTGTAATTTTAAATTTGTTGCTATACTCCCCGTTGAAGTGTTTTGGGTGATGTCTGTTGCCCATGGTCCCAGTCTGGTGCCAACTGGATACAGATGCAGGCTGCTCTGGAACTCAGGATCAAAGCAAACTCCAAAACAGGCTTTTCAGCTTGCTGGAACAATGCCTAGTGAAACGGCTGCTTAATTAAAGAAACAAACTCCAGCAGGTTCACTCATTAAAGAGGGCTTTTAATGTCTTATTGCTATATACACAAGCTAATAGCTATAACTGTACAACACGTCTTACTCTTTCAGTTTCCATTCTTCCAGAATCCACCAGAACAGACTTTGTTCTCATAAGTATAACATTCTCACGCTGTGATCTCTTAATCCAGCCTCCTTCCCACAAGTTGCCATGCAACATAGGAACCAATCATAGTACAGACAGAAAACATATCTTGTTTACATTTTGTCTTGTTCTGTTGTCCTTGGACATTCTGTCTGCGACCTAGGCTTCTGGCCTTCAGCTGTAACCAATTTTAAACTTTAGCAACCATTGTCACATCTGAACATTTTCAATACAAATAAATATACACTAACACTTCCGCCTCGATCTGCAGGGAGAGGTGGAATATACAAATAAAAACTATTATTATATGTGATATGCAAAACAATGTCAAAACATCATTATACAGAGGACCCAGTGGATCTTTGTGGAAAGTTTTGCAACTGGGTATGGGAACATAGGCAGATGATTCTCTGATCACTACCATTCTCCAGCAAGAACAGAAAAGCCATTGGAACAAGGCTATGGGAGGGTGACATGGGAGCTATAGCAGAATTCTGAGTCTGCAGAAACCTTACACTAATAGAACAATAGATAAACTTGACCATGGTTATTCAGATGCTGGACTACAACATCTTCCATTTGCCCCAGCCACAATGGTAAGGAATCAAAGGAGCTGCAGTTCAGCAATATTTCAAGGTCTGCGTATCTACCCATCCCTATGCAAACAATACAAAACTAAATGGACTAATGACATGACTCAGTAAAAAACAGTTTCTTATCTGATGTACATCACAACAGGAGCATTTTCACAACAAATAGTTTAAAAACATTCCACAATGCCTTTATCACATGAAAAGCAAATGTGATAATCAAACCTGTACCCCATTATTAGTTTTCCTTTCAGCCCCAATATCTTTCTGATACAATTTTCTATATTCAGCCATATGAATACACAGAGTCTACCACCTTCCCTTTGTCCTGCTAATCCAACACAGTGATGTAATAATGAGCATGACCACTTAGCTTCTCATGCATAAACAGACGATTGATGTTTTTAAAATTTCGCTACCGCTGGAAACATGATTGTAGCGCCACTAACATAAAATTAGTGAACACTTTCAGATAATTAGGCTGCATCGGGGGCCTTGTGTTCCACTTACGCTGAGCATAATGGTTAATTCTGCCCTGTTTGATTCTGTACTGTTAAGGATACCACAATAGCGATATGTGTTGTACTTTGAGCTTTTTACTTAAACAACTACCACTTAGATGTTAAATTAACAGAAAAAACATTATTTGAATGGTCCTCAAATATATTTTATTATTGTGTTAATCAAGCAATTATTTTTCTTAGGAGTTATTTACTAGAAGGGGATTTGATGAATGGGTATATATGCTTACTCAATACTGTTTCCCAGACTACCACCAAAAGGGGGGGGGGGGATGAGAGGGGATGTATGTTTTCTTGCAAGTAGATCACATTCAGTGCTAAGAAATCCCAGGTCTGCTAAAAGCTCAGATGTAACACAGAAGCCATGCAACTGCCACCACTACTCAACTATTCTTGGTTGTGAGGTTGTGTGATCCCTCTTAGTTGGGATACCATGCCACCAAGAAAGAACTGATACTAGCAGCAGTAATTGCCTCTAACATATTCTGTACACAACACTGGAGAAATCTGGGTCTCAGGGTGATTTACAGTAAATCATAAAGGGTTTCTGACTCCCAGCTGTCTAACAATAACAATAGCTAAAAAAGCTTTCCTCTGTTAAATTAGGCTCCTGGGGGTAAAAGAAAGAAAACTGGCACAGATTTTGTTTGAGAGAGTTCTGTAAACCTAGTTCTGATACTAGGCCCAAATTCCTGATTTGAACATATCTTCAGAAGCACCCTGTTTCCTAATTCTTGAGGCATGTTCAGCTGTCTTAGGCCTGATACAGACAGGCCAAAATAAAACTGCTTCTAGTCACTTTGCAAGTATGCTATTTAAATGATACATGCGTCCTAAGAGTCCAGAAACCACACCAAAGCCACGCTCCAGTCCTAAGGACTGGAGTGCAGCTTTGGTGCAGTTTCCAGACTCTTAGGACGCATGCATCATTGAAACACCATACCTCCAAAGTGACCTGAAACAGCTTTATTTTGGCCTGTCTGTATAAGGCCATAGCCTCTGTTTTGCACCATGAGGTTTGTAATATATGATGCTTATGGAAATGTATGTATATAATATTTATTTTACAAACTTGTTTTCTGACCAGTATCAGTGTTTTCTGGATGGCTTATAGTAATAAAATATCAAGTCCAGTAGTACAACCCACAAGCGATAAAACAATATAAAGCAATGTTTAAAAAAATCAACAAAAGCAAATAAAGCAGTATAATAAAATGCATAGCATAATTAAAAGTGTAATCAAGTAGCAGATGTACAGAGTAATAGACCAAAAGTGCATTGATGTGAGAACCCAGAAAAGTACATAAGTCTTCTGTTGGTGACAGAAAGAATATAAATTAGACATAGTTGAGGCTATCTGAAGAGGGCAAACGCCATAATAATAAGAGGGCATACACCATAAAGGCTGTTTCTCTAGGAGTCACCCATCACACCTCATTTGTTGGGGACATCCATAGAAGAACCTCTAGAGTTGACACAGGCGCAGCACAGACCGCCTGAAAAGGGTGGCCTGCTGGCGACCTAATTTCCTACGAAGGGAAGCCGCAGCCCCCAAAACACACAGCTTCCCTCCGGAGGATAAAGAACCCGGGAAAAACAGGTTCTTTTTCCACCACCATTGTTATGTTGCAAGTGTGCCAATGGTGCACTCATGACGTAACTAGTGCAGCATGACATGCGGATGCTATGCATCCGTTACGTCACAATGGTGGCACCCGTGTACACAGGGTGCCACCATTGTAGTGCTGCCAGTCCATGCTAGGGTTAGGGACTGTGCAGTTGCCACATGGTCCTTAACCCTAGTTGCACCGCCACCATGCTACAAAGGGCCCATCTGTCCCGGGCCACAAAGATTAAGTAGTTACGTAGGAGAAAAAAATGTATGAAACTGAAATAAGCAATCTAAGAATATGGATAGTCATCTGTGCTAATTGAATAAGATTAAAAGACTTTAAAAGTGCATGGGTGGAAACTGTGTCATCTGCAAATCATGCAATGGGAGGGGTTGTAGGGGTGGTCCCTCCAAGCCCCAGCACTCCCCCAAATTTTTTCAGGCACAGACAGACAGACTGGCTTTTGGCCATCAAACCATTAAAAAATGTTATATTGGGGGTTCCCAACCAAAACCAGCAAGAGTTGTCAGTTGCCAGAATGGCAGCCATAACAGTGCAGCTATGATTACCTTCCCCAGAGAAGCCAAAAATTTACCAATGTGGACCTCTGAACTCCAGAACATGCCTACTTTTGAATTAGAGAATAGACAGGGGAGAACATCTGAAGTGTTTTGGAAAGGCTATTAAAGTACTACAAAAAGATTGTTGCAGGAAACTTATGCATTCTCTTTCCCCTCATTATTGAATCCCATAGGATTTCCTATTTAGGTCCCTCTCTCTTTAAGACTGTCTTTATTTCAAGATGCTAAACTGTTGATTTTACCATCTTGGTATGTGTCTCTAGCCTTCCTGCTAGTCTTATATTTATCTATCTTAATCTTCCTGATATATATACATACATACATACATACATACATACATACACACACAGAGAAGGAGAGAGAGAGAGAGAGAGAGAGTTAGATTTAGGTTTAGGTTTAGGTTTTGTTATGTATATACAGTATTAATTAAAGCCATTATTATTTGTTTTTAAACCACAAACTACATGTTTGTTGTTTCTTTGAGTTAGGGGTTTCACAGAAAATCCCTAATCCGGCCTTTCAAGGCCGCAACCCAGAGCCACAAAAAGCGGCTCCTTTTTGCACCCTTGAAAGGGTGGCATAGCTGTGGTGCGGCTATATGGTGCTCCTGTGGCTCTGTGTCACCTGGATGCAGCACCAGAGGTGTGTCATGATGATGCACGCCACGTGGAGCGGCACGTGGTCTCATGGTGCCCTATGGGCAGAGTCAGAGAATCCATCATCTGAATGTGGTGCCCTGACTCTGCCCCCATGCTGGCCTTTCAGGCCGATCTGTAAAGGGCCTTAGTCTTTATTTTTAGGAAAGCGTATTAAAATATAACCTGACCCACACTTATGCTGTACTGCTGGTGAAAGCTAGACTCTGACAGGTTTGACTTTCATACTTGCTTATTTTTGTTTCCCTTTAAAAGGATTAACACCCTGAGAAACTCAAACTCCACAGAGATTATACTCATCTGATGTTGTTGTTGTGTTCCTTCAAGTCATTTCTGATTTATGGAGAACCTAAAATGAACCTCTCATAAGGTTTTCTTGGCAAAATTTGTTTAGAGAGAGTTTGCCTTTCCCTTTCTCTGAGGCTGAGAGAGTGTGCCTTGCTTAAGGTCACCTAGTAGGTTTCCATGGCTGAACTGTTACCTCCAGAGTTATAGTCCAATGATCAAACCACTATGCCATGCTGGCACTACAACATATGCAGATCACTGCTAAATTTGCATTAAAGACAGCACATGATGGTTTCCAAAGTCCTAGTCCATATTCAAACCACTACATCATGCTGGCTCTCTTATAGCCAGCTACAACAAAAATCATCATCATCACCACCACCACATCATCATCATGAATCCTCCTCCTCATGTAGCTTGCAACAAGAGTGTTATAACCAGCCCCAGCAAGACATACATTTCTTAGTATTCAGAAGCCAAACAACAAATGGACAACAAAATACCATTTATATTAATATAGGAGAATACAATTAATACAGAAGAATACAAAAGCGTACCTAATTATTCTGCATTCATTTCTTTATTCTTACAAATTAAAAATTGCACTTTTTCTGTTTGGAAATTATAATTGATCACAGGCTAAAGAGTGCCTATTAAATTAAAAACATGACTGAGCTTTCAGAATCAATTTGCATAATCCTGACAATAATTGTTAAAGGGCAGCAATAGTGCCATGGACTTAAATCTGGTGTTATGAACTGCATAAAGGAGGGTCTAATTCTTAATGGATAATAAATTGATGCTCTCTGTGAGTTTTCCAGCATATAAAGAACCTTGATTGATACACATACACCCCACACACAAATCATCACTCTGCATATAATCCACTGTAAATATAAAGAAGTGACCATTCCTGTGTTTCTATATTAATCTATGTTAATTGTCTTCTCACTAAACTTAAGCCAACATTGAAATTTTTCAAATGTTCACAAACGTTGCAGAAAATTGTAGCCCTTTCTGTCCTACAACTTGCCTGACCAACCATAAAAACTTGAATAACATTAAGTATTTCACTACTTTTAAAAGGTATTTCTTTGTAAACCAATTTGTTAATAACGTTTTTTACTACTAAAAATAAAATAAAATAACTGTAAGTATTTATTTTCAAAGAAATTGTTCTACTGAATCTATACACACACCTGTATCAAATCAAATCAAACTTTATTGCTTTTGACCAAAGGTCATTGCACAGCACATCAATATAACAATACATACAACAATATAACAATATAAAAATACATGGAAATTATATCTAAAATGCAGGTATCTCGTATCTAGTATAGAATTTCTAAACAAACAAGCAACAATTGTCATTATGCATTAAAATTTTGTCAAATATAGTCATCACCTTTACAGTTTATGGCTATCCCTGTTATATACTTATTCCTGATTTTATCTATACACACACCTGTATCAGTTAGGCAGCTTTAACTCCATCCTAACTCTGTCATGACTCCATCGTATGTAATCCTGAAATTTGTAGTCTAGTGAGGTATTTAGGATTTCCTGAAAGATAACTAGTGCCCTCTCTTGTAGAAGATTCTAAGTATTTCACCAAACTACAAATTCCAGGACTGTGTAGGATGCAGCCATGAGAGTTAAAGCTGTATCAAAGTGATGAAACAGCATAATGCAGATACAGTGAAGAGGACACATCTATCATCTGCAATCAAGTTCAAGTCAATAACTTAACAAACCGAAGCACTCTTCAAAGGTAAACCATCATTCTGAGACACCCCCCAGCTGTACACACAAAGATACACATCTTTGTAAATATGCCAAGGGTGTTTACTGATCTCCCAGATTTTTCAGTATGCTGAATAGAGGTTGAGACATTCAGATTGGGCTCAGGCTACTGGAGTAGGGAAAATCTTGCCTTTTGTTGCACCATTTTCCACATCAGAATGATCACCAATTCTTAGAGATTGCAGTGTCAAGTACCTACTATGGCATCTAGTGGCACCCATGTTACTAGAGCAGTTGTCTTCTCTTGGTTTTAGTACAAACTTTAAATGAACTAGTGACCGGAGCTCACCCCATCACATGGCACTTGGGCCTCAAACAGCTAACCTGAATGTCAGAAGTGGTATCTTAACCACTAAGCCACCATGTCCCTATCCACTGTACTTACCTATATATCATCTTGGAGTCTCCCTTTCAATGGGGTCAATATGATGAGTGTCAGAGCAGAAATATACAACAAAAGGATTTCATAGCACCATGGCCCTTATCCAAATCAGAATAAATCTACTTACCATTTAATGTACGTGAGGTACAATGACTGAGCTGCCAATGGCACATTTATTCTGCCCTTTCTCTGGGGGCTCTATACCAACAGTGTTAGGAATATTTACACTGTTGGTGAAATTTCAGAGAGTTTGATTAAATTGGATTCCGTCTGCTAAGGGGCTATTTTTGTAACCTGCTACAAGCCTACAGAATGGGTGAAGCTGTAAATCCAGATGAATTAAAGAATAAGATTTTTAAAAAGAAAGAAAAAAAAAGAGAGAGAAAGAAACTTGTATCTTCTAAGCATTGCTTTGCATTAAAGAGCACAAAGAGATACATATTTATATCCTTCAAAAATGTAACTCCAAGAGCAAGGACCTGGAAATTTAGGGTGACAACAATAGCCATTTACCTTGATTGTACAGGCTTTTGTTGGAGCTGCTGGCCTGAAAAAGCTGACAGACTGCTTAATCTGGCTTTGTAATAATTGGAAATGACATGCCCTATTGACCTGGGATGAGCACTTGGTTTATATAGAACACCACCAAGCCAAACCTTTAAGGGAGAACTCCAAATGGCTTTTATGCAGTACCGGATTATGTCTTCCAGTTTTGTATCTTATGAGATTGTATAATTATCAGCATAGATTATCAACATACCGAAACCTATTAAATATGATCAGTTCCAACATATACTCATTTTTGTGTAAACAAAGAAGATCTGCATAGTTAAAATACCTAGGTGAAAACCAACAAGAGCCTAATGTTGATATTAAGCTTACGTGAAATGGCTTTGTTTGAAATATTTGGCTGTCAGAGCTCTATTTTTCCTTAATTTTTTCATGAATAACTACAGAAACCTTTAGATTTAAAAACATCAGAATCTTTAGAGAAACAATTGAGGCTGTGTGTAGAAGGGAGATATTTTAATTAACTGAGTTATTCCTTCTGTGAATGGAATATGACATTATCTAAATTTTTCACTGAATTCTACATTGTTACATTCTATCTACATTTTTAAAAAATAATGTATTTTATTTTTTTGGAATACACATAATTTACTGATCAGATGAGAAAGCTTGTGTTTTGTGGAATCATCTGATTTAGATTTAACAGTAAGCATAAGATTTTTCAGAGGTTAATATGACTTATTGATTACATTTCTATATATTTTCAGGAAGGATGGTTGGCCCAAGACATTTTGACAGTAGAAGTACAGCATTAAATGCATCCCTCCCCCCCCACCACATACATGCACATATGGTTAAGACACACTGTTACAAAGAAGCCAATATACATCGTCACTAGACTGGACTGAATATTGCCAAATATAAAACATGCTTGCATTCAATCCACATAACTGAACATATCACACCTACTGGCCCAAATAGTTGTAAGAAGAGAATGCTTTTTGTTAAGAATGCACAGTTTGGGAAAACACAATGTTCACATCTGTGCTCACATTTTAACTCAGCTCATTTGATCATAGACAGGTACACACAGAAATGTGCCTACACACACACACACACTAGCAGTAGTGCTACAATATAATCCATTGGATTAGTAATATCCAGTTATATCCACCTACTAATATCCTTGGAATGCACTTGTTTTTGACCTCCACCCTCCACTCCTACTCCTATGGATACTAGAATCTGTGGAGACTCAAGTCCCATTAAATACAATGGTACTGTAAAATTGTGTTCCTTATATCCACCATTCCCTTCTCCTTTGGTGTCGTGCCTTTTTAGATTGTAAGCCTGAGGGCAGGGAACCATCTATTATCCCCTCTGTTGTAAGCCGCCTGGATTCCCAGTGATTGGGCGGCATATAAATAAATCCTATTATTATTATTATTATTATTATTATTATTATTATTATTAAAATGGTAAAATCAAAATTTTCTTTTTGGAATTTATATATTTTTAAAATATTTTCAAGCTGTGGATGGTATAATCTATGGCTGCAGAATCCACGGATACAGAGGACCAACTATATTTAAAATGTAGGGCCTAAACCATGAATCTGTTGCAGTTTTTAGAATAAGCTCCTGAAGAGCTTTCAAAGTTACTGATCTTAGACCCGGTACAGACCTGTGGAAAGCACCATAATCAGGCCAAAACTAGTGTTTGGGAGCGCGCAGCAACCGCATGCTCCTGAACCCTAGTGCGAGGTGGTGGTGGTGCCATCATAGCGGCCTCCGGTTCACACAGGGCACGTCATGATGATGCAAGCGCTGCACAGCTTCCAGATGTTGCAGGCAGGAAGTGGTGTCATGGCGGCCCCCTTTCCTGTTTGCAGCACTGTGAAAAAGAAGCCACTCTAGGCAGCTTCTTTTATGGCAGTACATCAGTGCTGCAGCGTGTGGCTGCTTCAGCACCGACTCGGGACAAAGATGGGTGGTGCAGAGCTGCCCATCTCTCAAGCCCCTTACTTAGGGAATATGATTTAGCACATTGGGAAGTTCCTTAAAGTTAAAACTAAAGCCTTGTGTGGATTCACTATCCCATTGACAGCTGGGCTATCATGACTGCTACTCTGAACAAGCATTATTAGTTCATTTGGAACAGCTGCACTTTTCACTTAATCTTTCAAACAACTCCATGTAGACCATTTTGCAATACTCTAACTTATATATAATCAAAGTATTTGCAATGGTTGGTCAGACTAGGCTTTTCCAGGTAGGTCATAGTTTGTGCATGAGCCAAAGAAGTGCTATTTATTATCAAAGCTTGTTTATTTCAGTTCACCAACAATTACAAGACAATAAAATTCAAATAATGATGAAGATAATGCATATACATATATACGAGGATTAAACAATCCAAGTGTAATTTAACAATAAAAAATAATAGCAGGAGAAAAAAAAAAGTCCTCTTAATCTGAATAGGGAAGATCCCCACAAAAACAAGATCCCTAAACACTGATGGTCTCTAGAAAAGCAGCCAAGTCCTTAAGGTCTCATAGGACCCATCTCATCCTGGGTCTAGAAGCACTCCCAAACTGAGAATGATGATAAAGATATAACCTCCAGTTTGCTTATTTAATTATTAGAAGGACTGCTGCATGCCTGGATTAGACCTCATCTTGTTAGCCCTCATTCAGTATCACCAATTCAGAATATTCACTGCTTCCCTGGATTCCCAGGCAAAGAAGAGTGTGAAGGAACCTGGTGTGTCCTGCATATTAGTGACACTGTACTCACAATCCCCAGACAGCTCTAGAATGTTCATAAAACTATTATGCAGCATGTACAAAAGATGGAACCCTGTAGTAGTACACAGATCAATGGTCATAAATATAATAAGTAGTCCCTTGGCATCATGACGCCCTCCCCAGTTTCCTAGAAATACCATTGTTGATGGTATTAATCACTAGGAGGCCCATCAGAACCAACAGGCATGCATTTCCATATTTGATTCCTGATGTTGATGACCAAGACAGTCTCATTCTCCAAACTGAGATGTAAACCAGACTCAGACACCAACACAGATTTCGTCCAATCAGACATGAAAATGAATATTCAGATACATAGTTTTGCTTCAGGATTGACTTGTGAAAAAAGTACAGCAAAGGTTACTTTAAGTGAGATTTAAGTAAACTGACAGAGTTTCTGTAATAAAGCAGCAGCTTTCAAGAATGCTTTTTTGCGTGCCCTTGTTATTTTTACTCAGAACATATATGCATCATGAGCACACTGTTTCTAGCTGATATTAAACATGATGAGAAAAAGAAGTATCTTATACATCTGCTTATACATCTTCAGGAAAGTTGCTACATGCAAAAGAAGAGATATTGAAGGGATGGAGAAACAGAAAAAGAAAGATCTGTGAAGTCCCACAGTGCATCCTACCATCTGCTCTAGTTTCATTCACCATTAGCTGATACCCATGATTGATTTGTCTCTTGTATCAACAGCTCCTCAGAGGGAAAAGTTTCCCCATCTCTTCTATAGATCAAAATCAGGAATTTCTCTTGTGACCAGACATAATGTTGTGTCATGAACACCAGCAGAGAACTCAGAATACTGGATTTATATAATCTATTCTGATCTCACCTTCAAAGGAGCTCTTGAAGTATGTTGCCTAAATTGTAGAAAAGAAAAAAAATGTCATTCATATATTCATGTACCATAGGAGCACGCAAAACATAGTGGACTAATTTGATTTGAAAGTTCTGCAAGATTCAGCATCCCCAGCATTTGCCCAGAATTGTTGGGTCTTCCCTAGCCAGCCATATTGATGTTGGTTGTTGTTGTTGTTGTTGTTGTTGTTGTTGCTGTTGCTGCTGCTGCTGCTGTTGTTAATTTTACTTCACTGTGTATGGGAATTTCTTTCTCTATCCAGTCTTTATTCCATAGCCACGGAAGTAATAATAATAATAATAATAATAATAATAATAATAATATGCAGTAAGAATGAAGCAATATAGATTATACATATGACTCTAATGCGTATGGCGACCCTAAGGAGATTTTCACCTGGCCCTTTTTCATCCTCCCTCCCAACCTCAGCACAGGATGAAAACTTTTAAGGATGGATTTTATTGCATGCCTTTGTGGCCAGGCTGGAGGCATCCTGTACCCAATCATGACACCCCATACCCAATCCAGACTTCTCTCATACTTTGCAAAGAATGAGAAAATCCTGTTCTTTCAAAAAGTGTCAGAGAAATCCAGATTGGGTATGGAATGCCTCTGGCCTGGGCATGGAGGCATGCAATAAAATCTGTCCTTAAAAGTTTTTATACCGTGCCAAGGCCGGGAGGGAAGGATGGAAAAGGGTAATGTAATAATCTTCTAAAATGACTCTGTCATGAGGGTTTCCTGACAAGATCAGGAGAAATGTCTGGCTTTAAAAGTGCTTCACCCGACTCTCCATCAGCCCAGCAGTCAGGAGGAGTGTCTGGCAGTGGTAGCAGCTTTAAAACTGCTCCCACCCAGCTTTCTATTAGCCTGGGTGCTAGAATTACAATTTATAGCAGATGAAGAGTGCTGACTTTCTTTCTTTTTCTCTTTTTGCAACAACCCTAGCTTATTTCAAACAACAAGAGGGATTGTAGCAGATTGACTGATTTCACAATTTCCAAGTAACCTGTTATTATATTTTATGTTATTGATTATTGACATCATTCATATTAGCCATTATGACGGACTTAAAGGCAACTTGATTTCTCGAGTTCGCCTTCTATTGAGCTAATTTAACTGCTTATTGTTCTTTGATGTTGGATGGTTATTACTGACTTCATTGAATCTAGCTCTTTCAAGCCTGGCAATGCTAGGGACTATTGACTGTTCTAGGCTTTTTATGTTTACTTTTCTTTTGCTGTCTGTTTCTGATCTTTTTTTTTGTTGTTGTTGTTGTTAATTTATTTTCTTCTATGGCTCCTACTATTTCTCCTAATTTGATTTCCATTAGGTGTCTTCCCCGTTCTCAGCTCCCTTTTAATTGTTCTCTTTGGAACTGCCGATTAGTTAGAAAGCAGTGACAGTCCATGACCTTTTTCTTGCTAAATCTCTTAATCTTCTGGCTCTTACCGAAACCTGGCTTCCAGCACACGACACTGTAACCTCTCCTGGTCTCTTGTTTGATGGACTTTTCTTTTCTCACACTAGTCTCCCGGAGGGCAGGGAGGAGGGGCCATTTTCAACTGTTATCTTCTCCTCAACAGAACTGTTTTTCTTCTTTCGAACTTCATGCTATTAAACTTTTCCTACCACTTCAGCTTTGGATTGCCCTTATCTCTCGTCCCCCGGGATCGCCTACTAGGTTTTTGTCAGATTTCGAGACCAGGCTGACTTTCTTTTTAGCAGATGAATTCCCTCCTTGATTATGGGGGACTTCAATATCCATATGGATGACATTAATAATCCTATGACTGTACGTCTTTGCTCTGTGTTGTCTTCTTTTGGTCTCAAACTGTGTGCACCTATTCATTCTTCTGGTCATTGCCTTGATATTGTTCTTACAAAAAATGTGTAACTTCCAACTTCATGGCTGTCATGGCCAGCCAAGATCAGCTCTCGGAGGATGAGGAGGAGGATGAGCCTCCTCCAGAGCAAGGGCTGATTGAGGCAACGCCAGGTGCTGTTCCTGCCCTGCCAGGTCCCAGCTGTGATCCTCCAGCCCCAGAGGTGGAGGTTCAACCAGGTCCTAGTGCCGAAGAGAGGCTTCTTTCGGTACCACAGCCTAGTGGGGACTCTGGAGATGAAGCTTGCCTGCAGGTGCCCTCTTTCAAAGAGAGAAGAGCCGAGGGTGCTTGCAGACGCAGATCACAGAGGATTGCCGAGAGGCAATTAGCCAACCAGCCTTAGGTGGCACGAGGGAGAGTTTCCTTACTTAAGTGGGAGCGAGAGTAATGCTGGTTGCTAGAGTTTATTGCATGATCCCTTGGCGTGATTGCTGCTAGCACTAGCTCCTAGTATCTAGATTCTCTGTTACCTTGACCTCGGACCGGACTTCGTTATCTCTTGGCTGTTTTGACCCTGGACTGTTTGACTACGCTGTTTCCCGGTATCCTGACTTCGGCTTGACTTTCGGAACGTTGGAATCTCTGGAATCCTGACTTCGGCTCGTATTCTTGACCTGCCCTCTGACTGCTTCTTTGCTGGGTCTGCTTTACTTCCACTGAACTAAAGGCTCTGTTATCAGCTACGGTCAGTGTTGCTGGCAGCTTTCCCGGACAATGGCTAGGGATTTCCCATTGTTTGATCTCTTTTGCCCTCACCCATAATCCACTTCCTCATCAAATTATCCAGTGCAGCTTCATTTTATTGATCCTGTGACTTTTGGCCAGGTTCTGGATTCTTCTTTATCTTGCTTAAACTTTGGAGACTCCATGGATCCAACGATCTACTTACTCAATTCTACCTTATTGGCAACCCTCAATAGTTTTGCCCCTTTATTGATACGCGGACCTCTTCTAATAAGCCACAGCCCTGGCTCACTCCCATTGTTCGGTTTCTCCACTCTTGTTCTCGAGTTGCTGAATGGTTGTGAAAAAAGATCAGGGAATGGGCTGATTTTATTCATTATAAATTTGTTTTCTTTTTCTTTTTTGTATGCTATCTCCTTGGCAAAACAAAATTATTATAAATCTGTGATTGAGGCTAACAACTGGCGGCCAATGTCTTTTCTCCACATTCAGTTCTCTACTAAAACCTTCTTCTCTGTTGGTTCCACACTTATTTTTCACCCATTGATTTTGCCTATTATTTTACTACTAAGATTGAAAAAATCTGTTCCAACCTTGATTTTCTGCATTCTTCTTTTACTCCTGCAGCCCAATCATCTATAAGTGGAACATTGTCTGCTTTTTCTTCTGTTTCATTGGGTGAATTAGCTAAGCTCTTGAATTCTTCTAAACCAACACCTTGCTCTCTTGATCCGCTTCTTTCTCGTCTTTTAATTTCTGTTGCCTCCTCTATTTTACCTTCTCTTCTTTATACTATCAGTATGTCTCTAATGGCTCCTTCCCTTCTACCTTTAAACATGCTCCAGTCTTGAAAAAGACTTCTCTTGATCTCTCTCTTCCCTATCGAGCTATCAGCCTAACTCACTTCTTCCTTTTCTATCTATGGTTTTAGAACGTGTTGTTTATTTTTGCTGCCTGGAGTTTCTTACTGCTAATTCTATTCTTTATCCTTTTTCAGTCCAGCTTTCGCCTACTGCATTCAACTGAGACTGCTCTTACTAAGATCTATAACTGATGATCTTTTACTGGCTAAATCTAAAATCTTTATTTTGTTCTAGTCCTCCTGGATCTCTCTGCTGCATTTGATACTGTTGATCATGGTCTGTTGATGGATTTACTCCAAGACCTGGGTTTTTCAAGATCAGTTTTAAATTGGTTTAAATCCTACCTGTCAAACAGATATTTTGCAGTGGTTACAGGGGGTCTGGTTTCTGCCCCTCTCTCACGGGCTGTTAGAATCTCTTTCTTGGGTCCTTTACTGTTCTCCCTTTATACCCTGTTCTAGGAAATCTTATTAGCTCCTGTGGCTTTCAATGTCACTTATATGCTGACGACACCCAGCTGTACTTCTCTACCCCTGAGATTTCTCCTGGTGTTAAGCAGTGATTATCATCATGTCTTGCTGCTGTCTCTAAGTGGACAATTTACCAGAGCCTGAAGATCAACATGGCCAAAACTGAATTACTTATCTTCTCATCCAAGCCATCTTTGCAATATTCTTTGTGAATTACAGTGAGCCCACGCCATACACAGGCTCGCTATAGGCAGCTTTCAGCATACGCTGACGCCACATGGCATATGGAAGAGTGGCACACGCACACAGCTGCAGTGTGAGCATGAGCCCCATTATATCCAATGGGGCTTGAGCATATGCGCTTTTTGCCTTATGCAGGAGGGTCCGGAACAGATCCCCCATGTAAGGCAAGGGCTCACTGTACTGTAAATGACATTTCTATTCAATCTGTCAATGAGGCCTGTAGTCTTGGCTTCCTATTTGACTCAGGCTATACCCAAGTCATGCAGATTTTTTCTTTATAATCCCATCAGAATTCGACCGTTTCTTTCTATTTCAATGGTGAAGACTTTGGTGCATGCATTGGTGATATAATGCCTGGATTATTGCAACTCATTGCTAGTGGGTCTTCCTATTTTCCACTTTAGCCCCCTAATCTTGGTGCAATGCTCAGCAACCAGGATCATCTTCTCTGCCCATCACTTTGATCATGTTACCCCCTTGTTGTTATCCCTCCATTGGCTAACAATCTGAATCTGATATAAAATTCTTCTCCTGACCTTTAAAGCCCTTCATGGCTTGGCTCCCTCTTATTTGCCAGTGCTCATCTCTCCTTACTGCCCTCCATGCGCATTGAGATCCTCTGACACCGGTATCCTGACCCAGCCAAGGGTGTCCTCCTTGCTTGCTCGAATCCGCCCCTTCTCTTGTGCTGCTCCTCATGCCTGGAATCTCCTCCTCACACAATTAAAAACTATTACTTCTTTGCCTAATTTTAAGGCCAAATAGAAGACACTCTTGTTTAGGGAGGCATTCCAAATTACTGGTTGTTAATCTGCTGCTTACTTTGTCCTTATTGTATTTTAGTTAGTATTATTTTAGAGATCTTTTATCATGTAATTTTTTAAATATTGTACGCCTTTTAGTAGGTTTTTATTCTTTTTTATTCTTATTTTATTTGACCCCTACTATGTAAAGTGCTGTGCAAACTTTACTGCACTCTATAAATAAATGATGATGATGATGATGATGATGATGATGATGATGATTGCTCAGAGGAGGTTTGCCATTGCTTTCCCCTGATGCTGAGAGTGTGTGTCTTGCCCAAGGTCACTCAGTGGGTATCATGGCTAAAGCAGGAATTTAATCCTGGTCTCCAGAGTCATAGTCCAATACTTAAATCACGACACCATGCTGGTTCTCAAACAATGTAGATTATACATATATTTCTGTGACTCCAACTCATATAGGAGCAAGGTCTTAATTAGGGCATCTCACATCAGAAATCATTATTTCCACATTTTAGGAAATCCTTCCTCTGCTAAATCTCGCTGTGACTGGAACTACCACATATTAAGATTTCTCTGTAAATTTCAGCATGCTGAGCTAAATTGTATCCCTCTCAATGGCATCACATTATTGGCATTTCTCTTCCTTGTCCTAAACCTGTCCCTACCAGAGGATTATGGTCTGTAGGCTGGTTTGCTTCTATTCTAGCTATTGGCTTATCAATAAGCTTCAAGCAAATGATTCACTCAGGCAAATATCACGATACATATAATGCTGTAACTATTCATGACCTGAGTTTGAAAGAGTTACTTTTTTGGATTACAGCTCCCATTCATCATGCTCCAAATTCTGTTGATAACTCAAATTTTATATTAAAACTTTGCCTGCGGTTTTTGATGTGTGAGGGATGCACTTTGCCTATACTTCATGTTTCATCTAATAGGCGCCCATCATTCAAATATTAAACCAGGGCTGGGCAAAGTGCAGCCCTCTAGCTGCTGTTGGACTGTAACTCCCATTAGTTCTAAACAGCAAACCAGTGGTGGTGAATGCTGGGAGCCTCCCTGTAGAAACATGTGGAGGGGCACACTTTGCCCTACCTGTATTAAATGAAAGTTCAGATATCAGTGAACCCAATGGATCAGGATCTGATCTCTAATTTCTTGTATTTGTCAAATATTTTTGGATAAGGATCCCAATTGGACATTTTGTTTTATATTAAAATTATCACTTGACCTGGCTCAGCTCTTCAGTTAATCACAAAGTATATATTTTATTTTGATCTTTACTATCTTTTCCTTTCATTTTGCTGTTTAGAAGCAACCTTTAACATATTTCAGATGGAGCTATGTAATATAGTCTATTGTAATTCTCTTGCTTCTTCATAATCTATTTTCCTAAGGAGGTCACCTTTAGCACAGGATGAGATTAATATATTTTATTAACAATCCATCCTTTTTATGAGGTTGTCTAATTTGAAACAGGGAATAGACAAATTCAGGTGGCCTTTCTTTAATCTTTAAGAAATACATTTTCAAAATCCTCTCTGATATGAAAACATAAAATGGGTTAGCTTTTAAAATTACAAAATAACATGCTGTCTTTTGTTCTGAATAATATTTTGTCATTTCCATTAGTGATTTTCTGAAAAATACATCTAATCTGTTCTGAGATTCCAGTCTACAGTTGTAGTCAGTACGGTATCTGTTACTTCATAAAACTGCATTCTTTAAAGAGTTTCTAGAAAATTAAAGTGTAGTTTATAAGAACCATTTTAGGAAAAAAAAACCACAATTCAAAATTCTGTAGCTGCAGCTTTCTGTTAATCTTCTCCCTTTGTTTTGTTTACACACTCTTATGAAATCCCAATGTGATTATATTTGTTGGTTGAAGTGCTATAAAGTGCTTGGATAGGAAGGGAAAGAAGCCAGTTTTGCTTCATGTACACAAATACATCACAATGTTTATTCAATTTCAGCTTAATCTTTTAGCCAGCAATAAGAATACAAAAGGCTGATCCATGGGACTTTTGTTTAGACCAAACTCTAAAAATGTATAATTTTTTTTTAATCTGGTGGAAGGTTTATTTCTAGTCTGCTCTGACAGTGGGGTGATAGGTTTCTTTCTCATAGCCTAATTAATACCTTTAATCTTTTTTAATGGTTAAACTGTCTCCCTTTGGTCACAAGGCAGACCAGAGATAAAGGCACATATGACTAGAGGTTAATCCTTTCATTTTACTTCTTAATATCTGCAAAAGAGATTCCTCCCCCCTTTGTTTAGATATTGTGAGAAGGAGACAACAGGAAGTTTGTTTAGGCCTATCATTCAAGATTAAGAAGACATTAAACTTGGGGATATAGAATATGAAATGGTTATTATTATTTCAGTGAATGAGCCACATGATTTCCTTATCTGTTTATGGAGGTTGTTTTTAAGATGCATAGGAAATGTTTCTTTTGTGACTACTTTGAGGCTGGGAGCCCTTAGAAAATGATTCTTACAAAATGATAAACACTTAAAAGCACCATAGCTGTTAAAAGCACACATACACATGCACATACACACAGACACAATTTAGGTAACCAAAACTATGACTATGGATTAGGAAATTCTCTTATCACTTCACTGATGTTCTGCCTCATCCCACTCACTTTCAAAAACAAAATGCCCTCTTCCTGGTTAATATGCATAGTTTCCAATTGGTGCCCCTTTCAGGACTGAAGGCTGTGTGAACCACAGTGTGTTCCATCAGAAGGAGGAAGTGATTGCTGTTGATTCCTAGTGATAGGAACTTTATAGTGAAAATCAATTAGGTTAGAGATTTTCTAAAGAAAATGGCCAATGCAGTTGAATTTATTCTGTAAACTAAAGCCTTCATTTATTTATTTTGTTCATTTGCATGCTACCTTTTCCTTATAATGGGACAGAAGACAGCTTTCAACATGTTAAGAACAATGCAGATTAAAACAAGATGAAAATATTAATAAAAAGTATAACTATCAAAGTTACATAAAAGATAAGTAAACAATTTATAAAGTTAAAACCATTAAAATTCATTAAAAGGCTACATGTAAATGACAAAACAGAACAGCACACTGTTTACAGTCCATCCTAGTCAGTTTTTAAGGGCTTGTCTACGCTGGTGAAATATAAGGGCTTGTCTACAACTGGTGCCATACTCACTCTGAAGCATGTGGTGCTAGCAGTCCTAATTACATATGGCTAGTTCTGGGAAGTATTCACTTTTTTCTGTCCTTCACTCAACTTTTCTCCAATCTAAGCAAAGTCAAGGAAAATCCTGGTGTTTCTTGGAAAACTCTGGAGTGACTTCAGATTCTTTTGGTATTTGGACAATTGTATCAGGTCCAGTTCAGTCTGTTCCAGTTGTTTGTATTCGAAGAGCCATTCCCATCCCCCTTCCCTTCACTGAGCAGTGGTGGGAAAAGGATTGGGCTATTTTCAGAGTCACCATCACTGCTTCCTTGAAGGCAGGAGTTCTGTGTTAAGCCTACTGAATGCTCTGCCCATTCTGTTGAGGACAGAAATGGGTACCTGGACTTCTTCTTGATCACATGTCTGCATGGCAAAAGTGTGAGCATGCTGTGCGGAATTTACATGGAGCTTCCACCCACGAGGAAGCAGCAGTGGGAGCTCTGAAAATGGGACAGGCCAGTGGGGCCAATGTGGTGTCAGTCCAGATGACCCATATACATAATGACATGGCATCACACCAGATTTGGCCCAGTGCATGTGGTCACTGTCATCATCAACCTGGGGCCATTCTGGGGCTAGATTAAGCAACTGGTGTAGACACACCCCAAATGCCTATTGGCATAAGAATGTTTTGCCTTGCAAGTGGAAGGAGAGCAATGAGGGGGCATCCTTGCCTCCCTAAGGATAGAGTTCCAAAGACTGGGAGCAGCCACTGAGAACTCCTTTTCCCTTGCTCCCATCAGATGCGCTTGAGAAGGTGGTGAGGCAGAAAGAGAAGGGTTTCCCCTAATGTTTTTAATGGGCTCATGAAGGGGAAAAAGTAGCTTTAAATTTCCTGAACCCAAACCATAAAGAGTTTTATAGGTCAACACCAGCATTTTGAATTGTTCTTAGAAACAGACTACCACTGGAATTGTTGCAAAAATGGATTTGTGTGCACTCTATAGTCACTCTCATTTAATAATCTGTCTGCAGATGAAGTTTCCAATTATTTTTAAAGACAGCCTCATGTAGAGTGCACTATAGTGATTCAAATGGGATGTCACTAAGGCATGTGTTACTGTAGCCAGATCAGACCTCTCCAGGAACTTCTTCTGTTGGCACAGTAACTGTAGCTGTGCAAATGCACTCCCGGTCACAGCTGAAACTGGGGCTTCTAGGCTCGGGCTGCTTCCGGGAGTACATTCAAATTGTAAACCTGTATTTTCAAAGGAAGTGTAAATCCATCTGACATAGGCTAAATCACTATTCCCAGACCTGTCTTTCAACTGACCAAGAGAGTCTTGTTCTTGTCTGGATTAAGTTTCAGTTTGTTTGCCCTGGTCCATTCCAGAGACTAGGCACCAGATTAGCATGAGGTTAGACTTAAATTAAATTTAAGAATTGGCTTAAATTTAAATTGGATATTGTGTCTTAATGTAATTCTAGAATACAGTTATTAAACAAGAAGTGAAACAGTCAAAATGAAGTGGCTTCCAGGCATTTTAGAGGTGTGGCATTTAGATAATGCACATCTCCAAAGTACTGGAAGCCATGCCAAAGCTGTGCTCTGGTCCTTAAGACTGGAGCAAAAAGGAACCAGGATAAACTGACTCCTGGCACCACCAATCGTCCCCTGCATGCATGGCCTGTCTTTGGAGCAGGTTGTGCAGTCAGTGGGGTTCTGACCCACTTCCAGACAGAGCAGACTCTGGCTGCTCTTTCATTCCTGTGTGCTCCAGCCCTAAGTTATAAATTCATTAAATTAGTAACAATACTAAAAAGTCAACTGATTTTCCATTTCCCATCTTGTTCTCTCCCAAAACCTAGTTTTGCAGAAGTACTTTTTGATTTTTCTTAGTCCCGGGTTGTGGAATTACAATATTTAGGTTCTAAGATTCAAACCACTTATTAAAAAGTAGTTACAGTGAAATAAATTGTTAAAGACTTTTGAGTCTTAGTGACTATTTCCTTCCTCCCTTTATGTTGGGTTTAAGGAGATTATAAGAAAGAGAGAAAGGGTAAGTGAAGGCTTTTTTGGTGAGGTGGAAGAGAAATTGGGTTTTCAAAAATTCATGCAACTATTTCCTTCTCTAGAAATTCAGGCAGCTGGTTTATTCTGATAAGTTTTTAGTGCATTCTTCTAGCTTAAATTCAAATGGTAATTTATCATAAGTGTAATAGATATTTCTCTTTCTTCCAACATATATTATTTTTAGCTTATTAAGAATCAACTAAAAACATTAACCCTTCTAAACAAACACTCCTGTTTCTAATCCTTCTTAACAAAGGGCTGACCTCTGTTTGAAGATCCATCCAGTCTGTCTCTATTTTAAAGAATCTATGACAGCAAGATCGAATAAGGCCCTCAAAGTTGCTCATCATCAGTTGGTAAAGACACAGAACTGAGAAGGCACAGGACTATATCTGGTTGTTAAGTCCAACTAGTAGAGACTCATCGAATCAATAAGATTCATTTTTAAATTATAAGATGATTAGAGGAAGGCTGCATGCAGCGGATGAGTGCAATGGCATGGTCCTGTTTGCATTCCCTGGTATGGTGGGGGATACCACCTCCAAAACACTGTGGTTGACAGTGACAATCAGCTGTTATTTACAAGTGGCTAAAAGAGGCTGAATCAGTAGACAGAGAAATATTTGCAAAACCTTTTGGTTTACTCAGCAATGTCTGAATTAGGCTGACTAATTCCATAATATGTTCATAAATCAAGCTTACATAACCCAGATCCAATGTGTTCCACACTGCTTATTTTTTGACTATTTGTGATTAAACTTCAAATAACAGGAATCCTAAAAATCAAAGCAAGCAAGCAAGCAAGCTATTGTGGCCCTTGCCATCTGGCAGATGAGTTCTACAGTTCTTCTCAGCATTATGGCCAAATGTTGCAAACTGTCCAGTGGCATGAAAAGGCTAGTTTTGTATTCCGTATACCCTGCTAGATGGTTCGATTTTATTCTGCCAGTTCAAGTGTGGGAATAGAGTGAAGGCTGGGAAGAGACAAGGGAAGTAAACTTTCCTTTTAGCATTTGCTTGTACTTTTCTCATAGCTACTAGCTTTTGCCAGTTCACCTTCCTTTGTTTAGTTCTGCCATCAGGGATCCATCTTTCAGTGTCAGGGGTAGTACCCTTGCCCTGGTGGCCCATTAGTGAGCTACAAAGATCAGAATTATTGGCTGTGGAATAGTCTGGATAGAATTAATTTTGGATGGCCTAATTCTACTACTTACTGTGAGAGGATGAAGTAATGTGATGATGGAATTACAGCCATCCATTCAAAGGTTCCAGTTTAAGAATTCCAGTTCAAAAGAAATAGTTACACAGTGCAAACAGCACATTCCACATAAAATGGCAGCAAGACTGGCAGAACCCTAGCACATGAGTGCAAACACACATATAGGAATAATCTCTCCCTCTGCTGCAAAACAAGAGCTAGGAAGTACTGTTTGCTTGTCATGTCACCAAAAAGTCACAATGAAATTTCCTGTTTCTAAGACATGGGAGATAACTGCCAGAAGGCTACAAAATTACCTAAGATGTATCACTCCTCTGCCTTTCAGCATGTAGTTCATTTGTAAGGGACCCAGGGCTGAATTAGTGAATTAAAAAACAAACATGTTGATGCGATTAATGAGCCATGAAGAGCAGAAAGGACCACAAATATGAGAGGCAAATTGATTACATTGATTGAGAGGTATAAGCTATAAATATCCCAACAAAATAAAAGGCGATTGAGTAGAAAGTAGTCCTTCTCCACAACTATATTGTGCTATTTGTGTGTGCATGTGCATGCAAGGACACATTTATGAAAATGCAACCAAGTTGTTTCTGACTTATGGCCAACTTAAGGCGAACCTTTTGTGGAGTTTTCTTAGCAAGATTTCTTCAGAAGGACTTTGCCTTTGCCTGTAGCTGAGAAAGAGAGAATTGTTCATGAGAACCCATAGATTTCCATGGCTGAGTGGGGATTTAAACTCTATTCTCTGGAATCATAGTCCAACACTCAAACCTCTACACCACTCTAGCCTCCAATATGTATGTGTTTATTAAAATGTTTTAAATTTCCTGTCATTAAAATACTTTAAACCACTACAGATACAATTTATACAAGTAATTCTCAGTTTTTGTCCTCCAGATGTTTTTAACTTCAGCTACCAGAATACTTGACCATTGGCCAAGTTGGCTTGGGCCTCTAGGAGATGAAGTTCCAAACACTTAGATGACCAAACTTGACAAGCATTCATTTAAACCTTGAAATAAAGCACAATATATATTCTAAACCATCTTCAAAGCAAAGCAAAGAACAATACACATTAAAATAGTTTCAGCAAAGGCTTTTATCATGCAACTATTCTTTGTTATTTATTGAATTTTAAGAGGTTTTAAGGTATTGTCCTCCTTCACTCAGAACCCTCCCTTCCTCTCAGCTTCTTCCATCATTTTTCTAACCACAGAAAGTCCATTAAGGAGAAAAAGATGGAATCTGATTGCTGGGTGAAGACAAGTAACCTCCCAAAGGGAAGGTATTTCTACCATACATCAAAGGAGTCACAGACAGAATAGGCAAAGTGGTGAAGAAGCACTACCTCCAAATGGTTTACAAACCAACCAAGAAAATCCAGCAAATGCTGCACTCAGCAAAGGACAGGAGAGACCCTCTCACAGCCACAGGAGTTTACTGTATACCATGAAGCTGTGGACAAATCTGCATAGGGACCACCAAACACAGTATCTAAACACGAATCAAGGAACATGAGAGACACTGTAGATTGGGTCAGCCAGCAAAATCAGCAGAAGCAGAACATATTACAAACCATCCTGGACACAAAATGCTGTTTGAAAATACTGAAATTCTGGACCATGCCAACAACTATCAGGTCAGAATGCACAGCAAAACCATTGAAATCCACAAACACTTGGACAACTTCAACAGGAAAGAAGAAACCCATAAAGTAAATAAAGTTTGGCTACCAATCCTGAAGAACACCAAAACCAGGATTCAGCAAATCCAAATGAGAAACCACTCAGGGTCAGGGACTTTCCCAGAAGACAGTGACCACCAATTAGCAGACACTAATCCTCTTTTGCATATCCTCTTACCCTGAGGCCCAGCCATTAACAACAGAACAATACACAGATTAACATGGGAATCACTCCTCCTTACCCAGGATCACACTCTCTGTGTGTGTGTGTGTGTCTACCAGGTCATCATTCTCTGAAGATGCCAGCCACAGATGCTGGCGAAACGTCAGGAGTAAACTCTTCTAGAACACTGCCACATCACCCGAACACCCCCCCCCAAAAAAAAACTAAAGAAGATTCTGTCTTCATAAACTTAAAGCACAAATAAACTGATAGTACTTTCATAGATATTTCAGTCCCAAGTAACCACAAGCAACATATTAAAAAGCAAATTGATAGTCAGGGTAACTGTTTCATAATCCATGTAATTTGATTGTAACTTCAGCCATTGGAGATAGTTCATGTGTAGATATCAGTGTTGTACAGGGGCCATAGTTCACTGGCACTGGGACTTTTTATTTTATAGGTAATATAATGGCCTAAATGATATTGTTAATACTGACTCAAGTAGAGCCATTGAATCAATTGAATTTAACTAGGGAGTTTTTCACACACAGCGACTTATCTCTGGTGGGATAGAGTCACTTAAGGGATGCAGTTGCAGGGGAAATGCTGACAGGAGTTGGGATTTAGCAGGATGCAGACACCCGGCAGCATCAGTGACATTTTCCCTGCAGTAATACAAAACTGCATCCTGTAAACGACTCTATCCTGCCAGGGGTAAGTCGCTTTTTTTGGGGGGTGCGATAAACTCCTATGTGTTGATTCACCATTCAAAAACTGATTCAGTGGGTCTATACTAGCTGGGACCAAACAATGGGATTCCAGGCTACATCACCAGTCCCCCCTCTCAGGCTGTCCTGTTCTGTCAGAGTTTGTTTGTAATCCACACAGTAGCTGGGAGATTGAAAATGATTTTCCTAGTAACAGAATAAGATTGTGAACTATCATTTTATAATGCAAAGTATTTTGAGATAGGTTGGTCTTATCAGTAATTACAACCCATTAACTTTACAAAAGGCTTGGGAAAAGTCTATATAATGCTCATAATTTATTTAACCTAGCTGTTCACAGTTTGGACTCACCTGAGTGGGACTCATATTTGTGAGAACTGCCCAGCACTACAGTGGAAACTTTATACTAGACTAAGCATAGTTGTCTGGACCTTACATGAACAATAATTTTCAGTATCATATGTCATCATGTTAATTGTTAATGTTATATCCAATAATTATTATGCAAAACATCACTGAGATGTCACAGTCCCATTATGGTGAGCAATAACCTTTGGATTTTCCTTAGTTTCCAATGTGGGGTGGATTTTTGGAGGGGAACATTTTGCCCGCCCTCATCATAATTTCCCAATAATTATTTGTTTCAATGTGTGGGAGGCATATGATTGTGAAATGTTGCCGGGAAAGAGCACCAAGAAGGAATGTCTGATTTGGATGCAGCTGAGAAGTTGCTGCTTCTGCAACCTTGTACAAAGACATTACTTGCAAAGCATAGATGGACAAGGCCTCATTCACACTACGAAAATAATCTGGGTTATTTCTTTGGTGTTCACACTCACCCTGAATGCACTCAGTGCACTTTAAGGGGGGGGGGGCTACCAAAAAATAAACTTAAACTGGGATATTCAATACTGTTTTTTCCCTTTTGTTTTCCTGAAAGATTTGCATATATCAGCATCTTTGCCAGTGTGAATATGCTTCCAAATTGATTTGGATCACTCTGCATCATTCAAGGGAATGGAGGCAGCTCCATTTTATCCTGAAATGATGGTATGTGTGGATAACACAAGAGTCAAAATGATTCAGAGAGATTTGCAAACCAAAAATGTTATAGGAACAATGATGCATCAGCACAGTGATCCACATCTCCTTGGGACAAAAAACTGAGTGTGAATGCCCCAAGTAAAACCACTCCCAGTGAGAAGTCTGTTTCCCTTCCACCATCCACCTTCTTACTGGGGGAAGGCAGAGTAAGAGGAGGATCCCAGCTTCAGAAGACTAACAGTTTGAGCCATAATGGATCAACTAATGGAGCTAAATCAGAAGTCAAATATACTCTGCACTCCTGTCAATACAGATTTACATCTGAGAACCAGTAGCAAAAGCAGAGCAGCTAATTGTCTCAGTTATGACACAAACAGGAAAGGAAGCCTTTGCATTATGCTTGAAACTTCCCCACCCACCCTTAGCCATGCTCCATTACCAGAAGGGAGTTTCTTGTTGTTGTGGCACTTTTAGCAGTAGTGTGTGCAAGACAAGGCAAGGCTGGGAGAAGCTTTTGCTTCAATGGGTTGCACATCCCAGTTAGTGATCAAAGCAGACTCCTCCCACATCCATATACTTTATACTCAAAAACAGAGGAAGGTGATAAAGCTCATAAAGTGATGAGGGGCTTGTGGATAGCCAAACTATAGCAGCAATGCAAAAGGTACTTTTGCTGGATAAAGATGCCTTCCTATAAAATAAAACAAAATTCTGCCATTAAGATGATTTTTGCTGAATGTATATACTAACTTAGTGACATGATGTGTTATTCTTCTCTTTCATCAACTCAAACAGGAATTATATTTGCTCTTTGTCTTGTGCATTAATTCACCAAAAAGGTTAGAAACATCTTTCTGTTTAAGACTGTTTAAGTGTAAAAATAATTAATTAAAAATGCTTGCGAAAAAGACTAATGTTAAATAGGCCTGTTTTATCATTTTCTCTTGCCCACTGTTCTTTTACACTACTGACACCAAAATAATCCCTACTTGAGTGTCATTGTGGGTTTAGATGAGTCAAAATGAACGTTGCCATATGCTATTATTTTCATATAGAAAGAGAATCCAACTTCACAGCTTTTCAAGAAAAGAAATAAAACAATGCTATTTTCTCATGTTCTGAGTGGTTCAGTAGAGGTCATTTTTTCCGTATCCCCATCCTCCTGTCAATATCATATAATGTACAGACAGAATGATGTCCATTTTCTGGGAATTGGCTTCCCATGCAATGACTAGACATATAACTTAGTGATGGGCATGTCCTTGGCAAGGAGAACATTCCTAATATCTTTGGGTAAGGCTAGGAAAAACTCCTGTAGAGGTATGGTCAGTCAGCATAGATATTGAGCTACATGGACCAATAGTCCCTCGTGTTCCATCATGTTAAATGCTGGTGTGCTCATGCACCAAGGAAGGAGGCACTTGGGAACAAACAGAACACTTTTTCGCTTAGTGGAGCTCATCTGTGTGGTTTTGGATCCAGCCCATATTTTTTAAGAACATAAACAAGGAGTACCAGAATTTTAATTCTAGAACCGTAGAACTAAGATGTTCCATCTTCACTTTCATTCTTATTACTAGTGATATCATGTAGAAACCATCTTTCTCTGCTGAGTCAAATAGAAGCTGCACTGAGTTCTGGTTCAATGCCTTGAGTCTTAGTTTGGAAAGTAAAGGAGATAAACACAGAGGATGGCAAAACCAGTAGCAATAACAGTACTCAACTCTGAGGCACTCTTAGCCTGGTCATCTATTCTATTTCACAAAATATATTTCCATATTTAAGGCTTTATATAAAGAATTGTCTAGATTGTGGTTGTTTAAAAAATAAAGAACCAGAAGAAGAGAAAGCAAACACTTTGATGTTGCTTATCAACAGTTAACGCAAACACACACACACACACACACACTCAAAATGAGAAGAAGAAAAAAACCACAGAATGTCAAGAGGAAACCAGGAAGGCACAGAAGTCTTCTGCTCACCATGTTGCCCATTAAAAATACAATACTTTATTTTAATTATGGCCATTATTGCTAACTTAACACATGAAGTTTCATGCAAATGGCAGCCTTCTCTTCTCCTTTGGATGTTGCATTTCCTTTTTTGGGTCAATGCACCAAGAGACTGCTCTTGAGAAAGCCATAGCTCAGTGGTGCATCCAAGATTCCAAATTTGGTTTCTGACATCTCCAGGCTAGAAAGGACTCCTCTGTGAAATCTTGTAAAGCCACTGCCAGTCAGTAGAGACTGAGCTAGTTGGACCAAGGAACTAATTCAGTATAAAACAGTTTGCTGTGTTTTTGGAAAGAAGTATGTCTCAGTGGAAGAGCACCTACTTTGACTACAGAAGGTCAAGGACCAGGGAAAATCCTGCCTGAAAATGTAAAGAAATACTGCCATTCAGTGGACTAAATCTAATGCTAGATCTAACTAGAGTAGAGTAATTGAAATGAATGGGACATTTAACTTAATCCACATTCATTTAAATGGTCCTATTTTACGTAAGGAAGCATTGCGTAGTGATCTGAGCACTGGACTATGATTCTCTTAACCAGGATCCAAATTCTTGCTCCACCCTGGAAACTCACTTGGTGACCTTGGGCAAGTCATACACTCTCATCTTTAGAAAAAGGCAAAGAGAATCCCTTCTCAACAAATCCTGCCAAGAAAACCTGTAATGGAGTTGCTTTAGAGTTGTCATAAGTCAGAAATAACTTGGGAGCACAAAAGAACAACTGTAGGTAGAGTTAACACTAGATTTAGCTCAATGCTGACAACAGGAGGAAAGATGAACCATTAGTCTTAGAATCATGGAAGCATAGAATCATAGAGTTGGAAGAGACCACAAGGTCCTGACCAACCCCCTGTCATGCAGGAACTCACAATCAAAGCATACGTGGCAGATGGCCATCCAGCCTCTATTTAAAGATCTCCAGGGAGGGAGACTCCACCACAATCCGAGGGAGTGTGTTCCACTGTCTAACAGCTCTTACTGTCAGGAAATTCCTCCTAATGTTGAAATGGAATCTCTTTTCCTGAAGTTTGCATCCATTGATCCTATTCTCTGGTACAGCAGAAAAGAAGCTTTCCCCCTCCTCAATATGACATCCCTTCAAATATTTAAACAAGGCTGCCATATCACCTCTTAACCTTCTCTTCTCCAGGCTAAACATACCCAGTTCCTCAAGTCTCTCTTCATAAGGTAGGGTTTCTAGACCCTTCACCATTTTGGTTACCCTCCTTTGGACACGCTCCAGCTTCTCAACATCCCTTTTGAATTGTGGTGCCCAGAATTGGGCACAGTATTCTAGGTGAGGTTTGACCAAGGCAGAATAGAGTGACACTATTACTTCCCTTGATCTATACTTCTATTGATGCAGCCTAGAATTGCAGTGGCCTTTTTTAACTGCCGCATTACACTGTTGACTCATATTCAACCTGTAGTCTACTAGGACTCCTAGATCTCTTTCACACAGAGTCTCATTAAACGAGGTGTTCCCTATGGTATATCTATGCATTTCATTTTTTGCCCTAAGTGCAGTACCTTACATTTCTCTGTGTTCAAATTCATTTTCTTTGCTTTGGCCCAGCTTTCTAATCTATTAAGGCCATTTTGAATTTTGATCCTCTCCTCTGGGGTATTAACTATTCCTCCTAATTTGGTGTCATCTGCAAATTTGATAAGCTTGACCCCTATTCTTTCATCTAAGTCATGGATAAAGATCTTGAATAGCACTGGGCCCAAGACAGCACCCCACTGGTCACTTCTCTCCAAAATAAGGAGGAGCCATTGCTGAGCACTCATTGGGTTCAGCCAGTCAACCAATTACAAATCCATTTAACAGTTGCATTGTCTAACCCACATTTTACTAGCTTGTTTGCAAGAATGTCATGGGGGACCACACCATTCCCTTTATCTAACAAGCTGTTAATTTTATTTTATTTTTCAAAAAAATAGATCAGAATAGTCTGGCATGACTTGTTTCTTAGTTTGGAAAGTAAAGGAGATAAACACAGAGTTTGGCTTTTTGCGATTATGGCATTCCCTTCTAAATGGTCACAGACTCCCTGTTTAATGATCTTCTCTAGAATCTTTCCTGGTATTGATGTCAGACTAATTGGATGGTAATTGTTGGGATCTCTTTCCCCCTCTTTTTGAAGATGGGCACAAAGTTTGCCCTCCTCCAGTCTGCTGGGACTCAAAGTTCTCAAAGATTATTGCCAATGGCTCTGAGATTATGTTTGCCAGTTCTTTTAATATCTTGGATGTAGTTCATCTGATTCCAGAGATTAACCAGGTATTCCTATATTACCATTTTACTTATTCTGTGCTGGATTTCCTCTATTGTGTCCTCTGCTCCATTTTCCTCAGGTTGAGCACCCTTTTTCGGTTTGTGAGAAAACTGAGACAGTGTAGAGTAATTTTGCCTTTTTTCTGTCTCCTGTTAGCATTTTGCCATCTTCTCCATGCAGTGGCCCTAACGTTTCCTTCTTCTTCCTTTTTCTGTGAACATACACCCTAAAAGCCCTTCTTATTGTTCTTAACTTCTCTAGCAAGCCTGAGCTCATTCTGTGCTTTAGCTTTTCTGACTTTCCCCAACACGTGCTCCCTATTTGCTCCCTTTGGTGATTTCTCTCTTTTTCCATTTCTTATATGTGTTCCATTTAAACCAACTTTGTTGAAAGTTCTTTAGTCATACATCCTGGTTTCTTGAGACACCTCCCATTTTTCCTCTTCATTGGAACAGTTTGACATTGTGCAATATCTCCCTTTTGAGAAACTCCCATCCATCCTGAACTCTCTTCTCTTTTATTATTCTTGACCACGAGATCACCCCCAGTATTTCCCCAAGTTTACTGAAATCAGTTTTCCTAAAGTCTAGAATGTGTGTCTGACTATGCCTGGCATCTCCTTTCTACTGTATAACAAATTCCAGGAGAACATGATAATTCCCACCTAAGGATCCCATCACTTGCACCCCAGTAACTAGGTCATCCATTTTTGTTAGGGTCAAATCTAAAATACTGTAGCTGACCCCCTTTGTTGCCTCTTCCATGTTTTGGACAAAGAAATGGTTTTTCAGGCAAGTGAAGAATTTGCTAGACCCTGAGGTTTTGGCTGAGTTTGACTTCCAGCAAATATCAGGATAGTTGAAGTCACCCATAACTACTACATCTCTCCTTTCTGAGTGTGCAGTCATCTGTTCTAGAAAGGCATCATCCAGTTCCTCAGTTTGACTTGGAGGTCTCTAGTAGACTACCACAATAATATCCATGTTGTTTCCCTCCCCTTTCATTTTTATCCAGATGCCCTCTACCTGGCTTCCAGAATATAAATCCTGGATCTCTTCACAGGTGTAAACTTCCCTGACATATAATGCTATTCCTCCTCCTTTCTTGTTTGGTCTATTTTTGTTAAAAACGTTATTCCACTCTATTATTATATTCCAATCATGAGATTCATCCTAACTGGTTTCAGTGATGCCTATTATATCATATTTGCTTTCTTGTGATAGGAATTCAAGTTCATCCTGTTTATTTCACAAGCTCTGTGCATTAGTGTAGAGACATCTAAGACCGTGGGTCCTCCCCACTTGCTGCCTGTATAAGGTGGTTTGTTTGGTTTTTTTGCATCTCACTGTTGGATTATTTCACTATTTGCCTTGTTCCCTCTATAAAAGTTTCACTATTATCTTCATTTCCTGCCTTACAAAATGCTGTCTCCCTCCCCCATATACGTAACTCAGTTTAAAGTCAAATTTTGAGACTATTGGCAAAAACGTTTCTGCTAACTGGTGTGAGATGCAAACCATCCCTTGCCAGACGTTCCCCTTCATCGAACCGCAGCCCATGATCCAAGTCTTATTCAGCATGAGTCAACTTATGCTCCTTTGTACCAAAGGTATATTGACTTGCTACTGTTAGAAACAGATTAGATGGCCCTTGCGCTGATAAAGACTTTAATTCAATTATTAGTCACCACTAGAATAGCCTCAGTGATTCAGTGATACTTACATAAGGGCTAAGGCCCGGTACAGATGGGCACAAAGTGCTGGCTTGTGGGCAGAGTCATGGCGGAGCATCCACACGCTCAATGCTATGACTCCTCCCTAGGGTTGCCATGTCCCGATTCTAGGCAGGACAATCACGGATTTTAGCCTTCTGTCCTCCTGCCACCCTTGTCCTCCAGCCCACTAACCTCCTTCATCTTCGGTCATCCTCCTCGGCCCTAGGAAGCACGGGCAGATGTCCCTCCCCTTCCCAGCCTTGCAGCCAATTAGAGAGGCTTCTGGCTGGATCAAGGGGCGGGACTTCCAGCTGCAAAGACCACTGGGACCTGTAGTTGCAGGATGCCCTGCCCCTTCCCAGCCTCGCAACTAATCAGAGAGGCTTCTGGAGGCAGGACTTCCGGTTGCAAAGGCCACTGGGGCTTGTAGTCGCAGTGGGTTCCTACTAGCGACTATAAGCCCCAATGGCCATTTGGAGTGGAAGTCCCATCCCTGGAAGCCTCTCTGATTGGATGCAAAGCTGGGAAGGGGCGGGGCATCCACCCCGTCCCAGTTTAGAGGCAGAAGAATATGGCAATCCTACTCCTCCCCCTTGCACCATGATGGTATGCAGTGTTCTAGATGGTGCACAGCATCATGGCGTTACCCTGGCACTACATCTAGATGCTGCAGCACCAAAAGGGCATCACAAAGTTTCCCCGCCGTGGCTGTGATGCCTTTTAGAGGGTGCAAAAAGCAGCTGCATTTTGTGGCTCCTTTTTCCACCCTCTGCAGGCCAGATCAGGGTCGTGGCATAATAATAATAAAGGCTTTATTTATATACCGCCCTTTGAAACATCAGGGTGATGAACAGCAATAGATATAACAATACAATAAAGTATAATAAAAACAATACAATTAAAACAATAAAAGAACTTATGCCAGATCACCGGCTGCTAACAGAGGGCATTCATGGAGGAAAATCAGGGGTAGGCCTGCTCGAAAAAGAACATTTTCAACCCCTTCTTAAATTGGGCCAGGGAGGTTGCTGAATGGAGCTCAATGGGGAGCGAGTTCCAGAGGGTAGGGGCCGAAGTGGAAAAGGCCCTTCTGGTGGTACTGACTAATCTAGCCTCCGGAACTCTTAATAGGTGCTGCCCGGTGGATCTGAGTGTGCGGGGCAGATTATACAGAGAGAGGCGGTCCTTTAAGTACCCTGGGCCCAAGCCATTTAGGGCTTTATAGGTTATAACCAACACCTTGTATTGCGCCCGGAAGCGAATAGGCAGCCAATGTAAGTCTTTTAAGACCGGTGTTACATGGCTGGTCTTAGGTGTATTAGTGACCAGTCTTGCTGCCATATTCTGCACCAATTGCAGCTTCCGGGTATGGTACAAGGGTTGTCCCATGTAGAGCGCGTTGCAGAAATCCAACCGAGAGGTTACCAGAGCGTGTACTACTGTTTCAAGGTCCCTCCGGCCCAGGTAGGGGCGCAGCTGGCGTATCAGCCGAAGCTGATAACAGGTGCTCCTGACTGTCGCATCCACCTGAGACGTAAAGTGGAGCGACGAGTCAAGGAGCACCCCCAGACTGCGCACTGAGTCCTTCACAGGAAGCGTGATCCCGTTCAGGACAGGTGGAACCACCACCGTTCCTGGGCCAGGAGAACCTATCACAAGCACTTCCGTTTTCTCTGGATTCAGGCTGAGTCTGTTTTCTCTCATCCAGCCCATTACCGACTCCAGACAGGCCACGAGAGGAGAGATGCCATCCCTGGTCACTGCATCAGTCGGAGACATAGAGAAAATTATTTGGGTGTCATCAGCGTACTGATAACCTCGCGCCCCAAGTCTCCGGATGATCTCTCCCAGCGGTTTCATGTAAATGTTAAAAAGCATGGGAGACAGAATGGCTCCTTGAGGGACCCCAGATGTTAGGGGCCTCCTGTCGGAGCACACGTCTCCCAGCTGCACCATCTGGAACCTCCCAGAGAGGTAGGACCGGAACCACCAGAGCGCAGTGCCCCCGATTCCCACCTCTGCCAGGCGCCCCAGAAGGATACCATGGTCTATGGTATCGAAAGCCGCATGCAGTGGCCGCGGCCCCAATCCAGCCAGTAAAAGGGCGGCTTCATTCCGCCCCTTAGAGGATGTCTGTACAGCCTCTAAATTATGAGGCTGATTTAATAGG
This sequence comes from Sceloporus undulatus, assembly GCF_019175285.1. NCBI lineage: Eukaryota > Metazoa > Chordata > Lepidosauria > Squamata > Phrynosomatidae > Sceloporus > Sceloporus undulatus. The sequence continues at coordinate 203,756,920 of NC_056525.1, read as the reverse complement.
TCCAGACTAGTTTGGACTAACATTTGAATTAAGGAGCCAAGTGGTTACTGGTAAGCATTGCTGGCAGACATTAATGCATTAACTAAGCTTTGAATTCAACTGTTTCTGATCAAAGGTATCAAAAATCTGAAAGCATTTCTTGTAATTTCTTAAAATAAAAATTGAACTGCTGGATATATGCAGAACAAAACATTGCTTTTCCTATGCTATTAAAATTGGTTATTTTAATTCTCTTATTGCTGATTTGCAGTAGAATTGAAGAACTTTATAGCTTTTCATCAAACATTACATGATTTGTCTTTTTATTTTTCAAAATAAAACTGTGTTCCAAATAGCAACCTAGTTATAAAATCCTTCTTTTTGTTTCGGTTTCCCTGTAGTATATCTGGGACAAATGTGGTAATAAATATATATTCTAATTTTAAATAACATAATAAATGCATAATCTGCTTTACAAGCAAAGATTAGATTCTTTTTTCATATTATAATAAATCAGCAGGAAAACTGAAAGGGCACTGTTTAGGGCATATTAATTTTAGTAAAACAAGTAAAACGATTGCTTTACAAATAAAACTGTTTGCTCAGAAGCCTTCACATATTATATATATTGCAAGTATTAAGCTTTATTATTTAAACTGAAAATTAAATGCAGGGGATATTCTCCTAAACTGAGGCTGTATAACTTTTACTGATTTTCACTGCATTGTTAATAGATTAGAATAAAAAGAAAGTGTTTCAGGTGTTAATTTCTCTTCATGACTTTGGGCAAAGTTTGGAAGTAACTAGTTAATTGATTCACCAAATTATTGACTTGTTAGATTTTTCCAGTATGTCACTTAACTTACTGGATTTCCTCATTAATATTGAAGTTAATCCCATGTTTTAATAAATTATTTTATTTAGAACGTTAGAATTCATTAGAGTGGATAATTCTTATTCTGATAGAGTCAATCAGACAGGAAGGCCTGATGTGCTTTGTTTATCTGCTGTTAGTTTTTTTCCTCTCTCTTCTTTTATGTGTATGGTGTGAATTGATGTTTCATTTAGAATTGTTTTTAATCATATAAAATATTAATAAAGATGTGAAATTGAAGGCTTTCATAGCTGGCATACATAGTTTTCTGTGGGTCTTCCAAGCTATGTAACTATTTCATTTCCATGTTGAAATGCCTATTTTTTACTTTCCAATACTACAAATATAATGTGATGCTCTTTGACTCAGCAGTCCATGCATCTGCAAGCTTGTAATATGTTGGGTAGAGGAAAAATATGAAAAAATTGTCATGACTAAAATAGCTAAAATTTGAACAAATAAAATCATGGAACCATAAAAACAAAAATGCATGCAAAATTGAGTATGTTAGAAAATGGCTTACCAAACATGCATAAACTTGAGGGAAATTGCACATAAATACACTTTGAAATTGGAAAAAAAATGCAGTCAATATGGTTTCATCAAATATGGTTTCATCATGCATGGAGCAATGTATTCATTAGACAAACGCTTACTCCTAAGCATATATTTTGAAAAGTAAGTGTAACACACACAAATCAAAATGCTGAGGACAATACATCTCAAAGCTCAGCACAGAAATAGAATAGATGAGAACATAACTGGGGCAATGAAAAACTCAACAAGAATGACACTGGGAAATTTTCACAGTCCTAGTTAGATATTTATTATGGTAGTCATTCAATGGAAAGTGGACAAGGTGAAATGTGCATTAAAAAGGGACACGAGATTCAGTATAAGCAAGTATAAAGTAATACACTTTGAAATAAACAAACAACACCCCCCCACCCCCCCAAAAAACCCCTACATATATACATGGATGGGGTCTGGGCTGGCAGCAATTGATCAACAAAGATATCTTGAAGTTGTATTGACAGTGTGATGAAAACATCATCTCCAGTTGCTATAAAAGAAAAAAAGAGAAAGAGAAATTTTGTGTTGAGCAATAATTATTGCAAGGGGTTCATCATCCCTGTCATACTTTGTCAACTTTATCTTTGTGCTTAATTTTTAAAAAATCAATAATTCCACTTACAGCAAAATAATCTTCCTCTGTTTCTTGTATTGCTTGAATACTATTCAAGGAAAATAATTGAATAAATTTATATTTCCACCAAAAATGCCTTTAAAAAACTATACTGAAATCAAATATTTCTTTGAACGATGGAGTCATGTCTTACTGGTGGCACAGTGGTTAAATGCCTGTATGTCCTGGACTAGTCCAAACAAACACTGATAAG